>NC_046664.1:119720210-119723306 GCF_010883055.1 Belonocnema kinseyi
TAAGTTTGTTGTACAATTTTAAAGAAATTAAGACGAAAATAATACACCTATTTAAAGTTAATTTTGGATAATGTCGGGGACAGCGAAACGTTTCGCTGGCCCCGCCAGAGTTTTTCTGAGAAATCAGGTACTTTCGGTGATGCACAAATTTTAATTTTGCTTGTAAATAGGTGCGGAAATATTTGAGAAAATTCATATTTCTAGTTTCAATAGAAATAAAAAAAAAACATAAAAAGAGGAACACTGGATTTAAATGTCTCAGTTATTTCGACCCATATTGCAAACATTTATAATTATGTAAATAGATATTGTTAATTTTCAATTAATTCAACTAGTTCGCAAATTTTGAATATGTCAAATTTACATTTTTAAGAAAAACGGTTGAGTTTAAATTTTCATGTTTTAAAATGTGTCGCGTGATCCAAGGACCATTTTGCTTTGAGGAGATGTAAAAATTCAAATTGGAACTATTTTGATATTTAAAACGATCTGATAGCGTTAGTACTAGAAGATAATGAGGGAGTCTCAATGATCTCAATCGTTCAGTTCGATGGATCGATCGATCGATCGTGGACTATAAACCTTCAAACCAAACGAGGCAGAATAAGTTGGTATCGCGTGACAACAAACCTTCGTTCCAATATGTTTTCTTTTTTTTCGACTGCGTCCCTTCCTTTCATTTCTAGTTTAGTTACAAATGGGCCAGGCTTTAGGGTATTTAGAGGCCAAAATATTAAATGCGATATCAGGTTTCACTGCCTTTTTTGCTGATTCATAGTTATATTTTAATCCTTGATCAAACTCTTTATTTCAAAGTTTGGTCCGGACATCGTTTCCAGTTCGCTTTTATTTTCTTTTATTGACTTTTATAATATTCTTCATTAATAAATTAACTAAAAGTCCTTTCACATGTCTTACATTATCAGCACATTTTTAAAACTAAAAATCAGTTGTAATTAAATTATAGCTGCTTCCCATCATAAAAAGTGCTTCTGGGTAATTTTACTTGATTATGATTTTACTTGTTAATCTTTACTAATATATCTCCAATACATTTTTTAAAGGACCTCACACTAAATGTATGGAAAAATGGCTTTCGGTGGATTTAGCTGAAACTTTGTAATTTTTAAGGTTATAAGTGCCGAATGAAATATCCGTAAAAAAAATCCAAAAAAATGGACAGTTTTCGCGATATGCGGCGCTAAGCGCTCAAGATCAGTGAATAAAACGAATTACAACAGATTTTGTTACAAAAGCGATGTCAACATATAAATCACGGTTCAGATCGTGGTCTGTCATATTTTCGCCCACACCGTTGACTCATATAGCGCGCTTCTCAAAACGATCAAATGCCGACAACGGTATGTTTTGTCTGTCATTTCTTTTGTGAAAGTCCTTTGAAAAAGTGATTTCTTAGTCAAGTTTCAATCTTCTGCGCTTAGCGTTTGCCCGTTCTGAGAAGCGCGCTATATGAGTCAACGGTGTTGACTCATATTGTCATTGGTTTGGCTAAACATGTTACTGACCACATCTTGATGCGTGTTTCGTATACAGACATCGCTTGTGTCGCTAAAGATACTAGGATTGGTTCTATTCGCTGATCATGGGCGTTTAGCGTTCAGCCCTCTGGTGAAGAGTACACTGTTATTATCGATGTGCGCACTAGTTACTAATGTTACTTTGGATACCATTTCTGTCTTTAAAAAAGTAATTACTTAGTCAAGTTCAAATCTTGGGCGCTTAGCGTTTGATTGTTTTGAGAAGCGCGCTATATGAGTCAACAGTGTAGGCGAAAATATGAGAGACCACGATCTGAAACGTGATTTCTATGTTGACATCGCTTTTGTACCAAAATCTGTTGTAATTCGTTTTATTCACTGATCTTGAGCGCTTAGCGCCGCATAGCGCTAAAACTGTCCATTTTTTTATATTTTTTTTAACGGATATTTCATCCGGCACTTATAACCTTAAAAATTACAAAGTTTCAGCTAATTCCACCGAAAGCCATTTCCCCATACATTTAGCGCGGGGTCCTTTGGTACAAAAAACTTTAGCATTTATAATTTAATCTAAAACTATTGTGCAGCTGTACTCGTATATAGTGAGAGGCGAGCTGAAAAATGCGCCAGAATAAATTATTGATATAAATTATTAATATAATTTGATTGAGTGTCATTTTAAGTCCACACTCCAAAAGCGTCATTTCCTATTCCTATATATTGCAAGCAAGCAAACATTTGTAATTCGTCGGTTGCGGTAGTACCGCTGGTCAAACCGGAATCTATCCACGTCAGGAATAAAATGCTGGGACATGCATCAAATTCATGAGGGAAAATAGAAGGCCGGAAGGTAAATTAGGAATAAGAAAGATCTGGATAGTGGATAGGATAGTCGTCGTGTTCGCGTCTAAATAGGGATGCGTTGGGGGTTAGTAAGATCTATCAAGTTGTCAGTAGGAAACTCTAATACTTTTGTTTCAGGACGGACTTCAAGTTTAATTTTCGAATTAATTAAAAATTTTAAATGGTGCCTAGAGAATTAATTAGTCAGTTGGAAAAATTAATTAATAATCGAACTTAATTCAGTTTATTTTTAAAATTTTGTTTATAAATCTAGACATAATGCAGGTTATTCTTTAGTCTACTGTTTCCAGCCGATTCTTTTTCTGTTTAGAATTATTATGCGGATGAGAAAGAGACTGAGGACAATTTTTTCTTTTCTAGGATCTTCTAATGGTCACAGTCCAGTTTTAAACTTGTCTAAAACTGCAGGAAGTGGTAGTGTTGGCGAACACTCCGGAAGTGAAGCTGGAGCGTCGCATCGCTCCCAAGATGATGAAGAAGAAGATGACAATATGTCAGAGGACATCGAAGATGAACACGACAAGGATGAAGGTCAGTATTTAATTAAAAATTTAAGTGTTATATATATATATTTTTTATAAAAGCCAAGCGATAGCGTTTCGACCAGATAAAATAAGGATAATCGAAAAAACTGTTCAATCCCGAGTAAAAATGCTTCGATATAAGTTCGACTTGAATTGACAATCTTCTATTTCTTAAAGACATACATTTATATCTTGAGCCGAATTTTTAT
>NC_046664.1:119723406-119728194 GCF_010883055.1 Belonocnema kinseyi
ATACTTATTCGTAGGGTAATGAAAATAACAGAAGCAAAGATTTGGGAAGTCCAAAGTGGGTTTATGCCAGGAGGGTCATGTACGGATCAAATATTTAGCTTACGGCAAATAACAGAAAAAAGTTTGAGAGTAGAAAAGAAAGTTTTCTGTGCATTTGTTGACCTAGAAAAAGCTTTTGACAAAGTAGATAGAAGTAAACTTTGGGAAGTCCTGAAAGAGTATGGAGTCAATGGATGGATCCTACAAGCTATAAAAACAATATATACAGGTAGCAAAACGAGTGTAAGAGTGAATGGGAAACTGAGTGACTGTTTCGATATTATTCAAGGAGTTAGACAAGGATGCGTTATGTCTTCATGCTTATTTATATTATTTATGGACAAGTGTTTAAGAATGGCTCTCTTCGACGAAGAGGGTGTGGATCTCGAAACAGTAAGGGTACGTGGGTTAGCGTTCGCAAATAATAAGATTGTTATGGCAGAGTCTACCGAAGACTTACAAAGAATTTTGAATAAACTAGATGCAACCTTGAAGAGCATGGATCCTCAAAATTAATGCAAATAAAACAAAAACTATGGTGTTCGAAGGAAAGATTGAGAAAACACTATTCAATATTTTATTAAATGATGAGAGAATTGAACAAGTTGATAAGTTCGTATACCTTGGTAGCTTATTTACTAGGGACGGGAAGATAGATGAGGAATTAGATAGACGAATAAATGAAGGTAAGAAGGTTATTGGTAGAGCAGGTCCCCTTATCAGAAGTATAAATATATCAAATAAAGCTAAAATGGCAATACATAATTCCATATTTGTACCGACTGTACTATACGGTAGCGAGACATGGACTTATCAAGAAAAAGATAAGAGTAGAATTAACGCAATTGACATGAGATTCATGCGCATAATATGCCGGAAAACCCTGATGTACAAAGTAAGTAACGAGGTAATTCTAAAAGAATGTGGTGCAGAAGAGACGCTAGTAGACATATGGGAAAGAAATCGGTTAAGATGGTTCGGAAATGTTGAGAGAATGCCGAATGAACGACTAACGAAACAAGTGTATCTAGTTAAAGTAAATGGCAGCGTGCCCTGAGGTAGACCGCGGAAAGAATGGTTAGAATGTGTGAATGAGACCCTAGTTAGAAGAGACATAAGAAGTCACAGAAACACTAGAGCCTGCATGAAAAATGCAGGGACATAAAAGAAGCTAGAGAAGTATGCCAAGACAGGAAAGTATGGCGGCAAATAGTTAATAAAAAGAGTGTCAGTAGAGTGAATGATGCCTGAAACAAAGATATTGGCTACTAATGGCCCCAAGTGGGGAACCTTACATAACGACTTCGTGAGGTTTTTCGCTTGGGGTGATTGCTAGAGAGATTGATCAGCAACCTGGGTCGGAGCAGTGTTGCGGAACGAACGTGTTATTTACTTAAATAGCACGAGAATTCTGGATCAATCGGAAAAATCTCTATCCCTTCCACACACTACTCCTTTCCCCTACCGAGTGAGTCACGCCTACCCCGAACGGGAAATGGCTTAATGGTGTAATAATCATATATATATATATTTCGTTTTTGATTCCTCTAGAATCAAACCGAAGGGCTTATGACAAAGCCACCGAACGCGTCCTCGTTTTCAGGTACGAGTAAAATTCTAACCAGAAAATATATATAAATGCGGTTGCTTATATTGTATAATTTTATTTTTAATCAATCGAATAGCACGTTTACATTGCAGCGAATGCATCAGACTTGCGTGGCTTACCTGGAAGGCTATCCATCATGCGTTGGACAATCGATGCGTTAATTTCTCTGAACTTCCTCTTGATTGTACCCATAAATTTCTGGTGGTTCTGTCAGTCATTTTCAATCATTTTTATAAACCTTACGTAACAGTATCACCAAAAATCTTTCAGTTGGTTGTGTCTGCATCATGACATCATGACATCGTGTTATCCTTAAAGTAAAAATTAAATTTGTACCGCAAAATGACAATCCACCAAATGTTCCATGGGCAAAAACAATTGAAAAATTGTAGGCGATAATTTCAATTAAGGTTAATATAATAATAATAAAAATAATATAATTTAATAATATAATAATCAAACCGAAGGGCTCAGACAAAGCAACCGAACGCGTCCTCGGGTTGCGGATATAGGGTCCCTGTACCAAGGGTTTCTGCTGAATATGATTACAAAAATAAATAGGCAGTCGCGGACAATTGTCCAGGGGTGGTCCCGAAGGAATTAACCCCCAAGCGGAGATGTTGAAACCGTGCCGAAAGCTGAATGGCACCTGGGTGAGATGTCTAGAACGGTGACTCTGGGATACCGGGCGACCTCTCAGAGTACGCAGCCTTATCCTTGCATGCGGGGCTCTACAAGCATGGACGAATCCCTTTCCCTAGCTTCTCGTGGGAACAACAGTGACAACACCAAACATAGTTGTAGTAAGTTCGGTTCAAAACAACGGAACGCGCAGGGCTCCCGACAATGGGTCGGCCTACAATGCCGACCAATCTAGAGCTGGGGGAGCCAATGAAAATGGATTCAATGCGATGGATCGGCGGGATCTCGCAACCTTTGGGTGGACGGAGCGACTGAATCACGACTTGCTAGAGTGCTACGATGCGAATGTGGCCCCTGAACGGGGTTACGTGGCACGGCTGCATGCTCTGTGGTACGAGAAACACCCGGAGCTATCGCACTTTTCGCAGCAACGTCTGTGAAACCATGCTGAACTACTCCGTAAAAGTGGCTATGTAAGCAGAACGCCTACTCTACCACAGCTAGAACAAGCCGGCAACAGAGAAAGAGAGGCGACACTAAGAACAACCGCGGGCAGGCATCCAATAGATGAAGAGCGATGCTTTACGACCCGGAGAAACATCAACACCAAGGTTTCTTTCAAGCCTAAAGATCTGGCTGAAATAGATGACGAGCTTCGTGGACATTTTTCCGGAGAATCCGACCTCTGGGCTATCAATTATTGTGTGTATAATGCAGCGAGAGCTTTGGCCGATGCGAACTGTAAAACAAAACCAACGGCTGATCATAAGACCAAAAGACGAATGTCTTGTGAGCTAACGTTTGCTTTCCTTAAATCGCCCGGATTGAAGTCTGGTTCGGAGGGTTGCATTTTTGCATGCCAAGACGGTGTCATTTCCACCTTAACATACCGTCGCCACATTTTGAGCAAAGACATTCCCGATGATAACTGCAGGGCTTGCCATGCACACCCCGAGCATTTAGCTCACGTACTATCTAGTTGTCCAACTCACGCGGGAACGACCTACATTCAAAGGCACAATGCGGCATTAAGAGTGCTTGATTACCATCTCTGTCACTCGTACGGCATTAACCTTAATATCGCTCCTCTAAATGCTCCTAGGGAAATTGAGTCAATTATCGATAATGGGAAGTGCCGCATATACTGGAACTTTATATTCTCGACAATTGTTTCTGTTGCTCACTCGAGGCCTGACATGGTTCTTCTTGACTTGGAGAAGCGAACCATGTTCGTTGTCGAATTTTCGGCACCAGCTAACAAAAACATCATATCCAAGGAGAATGAAAAGAAAGAGAGGTATCGAGACCTTATAAGGGAGTTGCAACGATTGTACCCGGAATAATCTGTTAAACTAATCGTCCTTATCGTCGGCGCTCTTGGAGGTGCCAAGCTTTCACTTGCTAATGGCCTAAAAAGCATCCCTGCGTGTCAACAATATGCTAGAACACTGGCGGGAAAAATGCAGAAGGCGGTTGTCCTTGGGTCGCTCCGTGTTCTTAGGATGCACGAGGCTTTTGCTGGATCGTCGTATTGATTCTTTTACAGACTGTAACCACCTATCTCACGGTCGTGAGACGTGGTTTTGGCTGAAATTTTACCGCGATCTCGCTGGAAGCGGGTGCAATTTTTCAGATTAGCACCCGCTCCCGGCGAAATCCTGCGGTTGTTTGACCATGATACCGAAAATTTTGTTTGGTTTTTACGTATTTCTAGCGGTTCAAGAGATCCTTCTAGAAAGTTACAATTTTTATTTCTTTTAAGAAAATTGCTAAGGGTTATATTCGTTCAGACCCTCAGATTCTGAAATTTTTAATTAAAAATAACTAATTTAATAATTACAAATTTTTCATTCATCAAGTTTAATCTCATTTATGAGCCGAAAAAGGTTTCTATTGAGGCAAGCTTACGCCGATCCTCCCAACCAAGACAAGGCTCCTCTTGAGACAAGTAAACGTCGTCTTAGTCAAGATAAGGCTCGACTTGAGACAAGTAAACGCTGTTTTACCTATCGTGGTCATAAAAGTAAGACAAAGGCCTATGTCTCTAATCAGTTTTGAAACGCAGCCAGACATTGATGTCTTGGAGACAAACTAAAGACATGACAAGTCGAACTCAAGTCGAAGCATTTTTACTCGGGATTCATTCAAAATAGTAAGAGACTGACAGATATGATATGCTATAAATGCTTTGGAGCATGCATGCATATGGAGAATAATTATATCGGTTTGACTGGGCACGCTATCTCCCAACGAAGTGTTCTTTTAGACGACTGGTAGGCCTGACCCTATCATCGATCATTTTCATCCAGAGCGAAGCAACCTTTTGGGATTCGTCTTTTCTCGCTCTTCGAGAAACGTACTCTCAGCGGTTGTCATAAGCGAAATTAAGAACAGAAATAATGAAATTGAATTGAATTTGATCAATGTTTTATCGTTTGTGTTTCAAGCCAACATAAAATTTAAATAATAAGTGAAATTAAAAAGAGACAAAAAATGTG
>NC_046664.1:119728294-119731490 GCF_010883055.1 Belonocnema kinseyi
TTACTTTAAGTCCCTAGTTAGAAGAGACATAAGAAGCCACCGAAAAACGAGAGCCTGCATGATGAAATGCATGGACGTAAAAGAAGCTAGAGAGGTATACCAGGACGGAGAAGTATGGCGGCAAGTAGTTAATAAAAAGTGTTAATAAAAGTGTTGCGAAACGAGCGTTTTATTTAAATAAATAACACGAGAATTCTGGATCAATCTAATGATTTTATATCCCTTCCTCACATTACTCCTTTCCCCACCGATTCAGTCCCGCCTGCCACGAAAGGGAAATGGCTTAATGGTGTAATAATAATAATAATAATAATAATAATAATAACAAAATAATGTAAAAACAATATTCGAACCGCATTTATTTTTACATAACGTTCTAATGAAAAGTTGCATTCAATTAAAATTTCTTAAATTATGAAGCGCCGAATGAAGCACCACTGATAAAGCGAATGGACTATTAGACTCGTATCTTCGGTATTTAGTTTCGTTTTAATAATGAAAGGTGGTTTGGGATACGATCTCTTTTCACGTCTGCCCAGTGCTATTTCGTGTCCATGTCTCATACTTGGATTTGTAGATGCAGAATGATCGCACTGATTTTTAATCGATTTTTTCATTGTATCTTTGATACTTTAATGAGTTTGAATGCCCAATTTAAAGAATCCTCCTTGATTATCAAAGGCTTCATTATTTGTGTGAACCTTAACTTGGACCATAGTTGATAGAGCTGTCAAGTTGGAAAGATGAAATGTGAATTAAAATTCCACTTCAATATTCAGTGCACAATAAGAGACAAAATGAAGTTTCTAATAGATTTTGTTCTAGATGAGATTGAAACTAAATGTTTGATATATTGTGTATTAATTTTGAACAAGAATTATTGCAGAAAAGGAGCTACTAGACGTTACAAACGTTATTGGATCCAGCAGAATAACGTCCAAAGTGATTGACAAAGAACCTTCACACGATCGATAAGATCGACGAAGTACATTAAAAAAGAATTAAGTTGTTTCAACAAAAAAGTTTGTTTAACCTACTTTGTTTGTTAAAACGAAAACATTTGGTCAGCGGAACTTAACATTAAGTTCTACTTAAAAAACAATATAAATTATTTTGGTGAATTTCACGTAATTAAGGGGCGAATCGAGTTTTGAGACTATTTTCAGGTACGAGTAAAATTGTAACCAGAAAATATATATAAATACGGTTGATTATATTGTATAATTTTATTTTTAATCAATCGAATAGCACGTTTACATTGCAGCGAATGCATCAGCCTTGCGTAGCTTACCTGGAAGGCTATCCATCATGCGTTGCATAATCGATGCGGTAATTTCTCTGAACTTCCTCTTGATTGTACCCATAAACTTCTGGTGGTTCTGTCAATCATTTTCAATCATTTTTATAAACCTTACGTAACAGTATCACCAAAAATCTTTCAGTTGGTTGTGCCTGCATCATGACATCATGACATCGTGTTATCCTTAAGGTAAAAATTAAATTTGTACCGCAAAGTGACAATCCACCAAATGTTCCATTGGCAAAAACAATTGAAAATTGTAGGCGATAATTTCAATTAAGGTTTATGAAAATGTTTGAGAAGCACAGAACCATCAGCAATTGATCGGTCGCATCAAGAAGAAGTTAAAGAAATTCAAACGTATCGGTCGTCCAACGCATGATGGATAGCGTTCCTGGTAAGCTGCGTAGAATAAAGAGAATGATGCATTCGTGGCAATGTAAACATGCTATTCGATAGATTTAATATAAAGTTATACACTATAAGTAACTTCATCTGAATATTTTTCTGTTTCTAATTTTACACGTGCCTAAAATTAGTCTTAGGACTATTGAACCATCCCTTATTCATTAAACCGTTTTCATTTGATTCAGCCAAATAAATGTGTCGATCGCATATAATAATTAATTAGAAAATTATGTGGTTAACATAACAAAATATTTTTTTCATTTAACCAAATTTAAACATACCGACATAGATTTTGTCAGCCCATGCCAGCGGGCGCAGTTTGGAATTACGCGTTGCAGGATTCTAATCGGTTGTGATTTTCCCTTTAGCAAAATGAGTGATGTGAGCAAATAGCCCACAATCAATTCCTAGAGAGTGTTGATCTGCAGTAGTATGCGCAATAAGCATCAAGTAAACTTTTGGTTCACACCCGTGCACGTAGTGTAACCTCAAAATTTATAATAACTGTTAAAATTTGAACTGGACCCTCTTTCACATCCGGGGTGAAGTTATATTTAAGTTTCGCCCTATTTGAAGAAAATGGCCATTTCACAATTAAAATATCTAGTGCAATTAATCAAATTTTGTAACCAAAAAAATGTAGTTAAATCAACCCAACATTTGGTTGGCCAAATAAAAATGCCGCAAAATGGTTGATAAAAACAAATTTTTGTTTAGCCAACCAAATTTTTTTGTGAGTGTAGTGACCAAAATGACTTGTTCAGATGGAGCCATTGTAAAGTGAAAGAAAATGAAAAAGTAAATTAAAATTGGAGATATTTGAAAGATATTGTAAAGTAGATTTTGATAACAATTGCTGAAATATTGTGATTTATTTGAAAGGCACTGTTTTCTTATGAATAATGTATTTGTTGAGGAAGAACCATTCAAATGCTATGTGTATGGAGAAAAATGTAGGGTCAAAGTTACAGAGTCAAAATTTAGTCAGTCAGTTCTAGTTCAGGATTTCTCAGCGAGGTGAAATTCGGCCGCAAATAAGCATTTGCCACATGTTTCGTTTCCATCACCGCGAACCTTTACTCAGCTATAAGAGTAAGACGGAGTTTTTCTGTGCGGAGTGAAAGCAATATTTGGAACCAAATTTACCTTCGCTAACGACTCCTGCTCTATACTTTCCTCATAAAAAAAGTTGCACCTTTTTTATTTTTCAAATTATTTACGAAAAACTAATTTTTTCTCTGATTAAAATATTATGAATTTCTCACTTCAACTCGCAACGAAATGGGAAGTTTCTAATATTTTGTTATAAAAATAATCAGAAATATGCATTATCATGTTTTGCGACGGACAACGTTAGAAAAATTCATAAACTTTGTTAAGAATTTCTTTTATTTTTATTTTTATTTTTATTTTTATTTTTATTTTTATTTTTATTTTTATTTTTATTTTTATTTTTATTTTTATTTTTATTTTTATTTTTATTTTTAT
>NC_046664.1:119731590-119734749 GCF_010883055.1 Belonocnema kinseyi
GCTTATACTGCCCAATATGTCGAAGGCATTTTTGGTTAGAGTTGGATTTTTATTTGATCATTTTGCATGGGGCTCTCCCGGTATATATCATCAGTCACGGACATATTGGACAAAGCCTGGTTTTTACCCCATCATTGACGGACTGGGTTGCAGTCAAGTACACGATGGGGGGACCTACAGCCTAAATTGGGTTCCGAACCACCAGAACCTCAGTAAAGGTACATTGAAAAATTTCTAGAGGTACCGGCTCAGGGATCGAACTCCGGACCTCTGAGGTGAAGTCCGAGTGTTTATTATTATTATTATTATTATTATTATTATTATTATTATTATTATTATTATTATTATTATTATTATTATTAGATGGGTAGGCCTCTAAAAAGGCCAGTTTGCTCCATATATGCGCAGATCGCGGAATAGGAGATTTCCTCGAAATCCTCTGGTTCGCAGAAGTGATTACCAAAATGCTTTGAAGTTTGTGTAGTTGTCAGGGATAGAAAATATGCATCTGTTTTTATATTTAACATCTATGAATGTATAAGAATAAAACCTGAACAAGGACCATATGAATTTGGCACTTACTTACATTTAAAGTAAAGTATTTGAGATGCCAATTTCAAATAGTCCTTACTTATGTGTCATTCTCATGTAATCTAAAAGGATTTTTCTATTATTTGTGAAAAGCGAAGTGCATGAGACATGATCTAATATGCACAAAAAGTGCACATTAAAAATATACGCATTGTTTTTAGCGCGAGGGACTAAGGACACGGCGTCACTTCAGTGAAGTATAAGATTTCAAATACTGGAGTAACTTCCTAAAACGATTTAAATGCGTAAGAAACCCAAGGAATGTAATAAATATTAAATTAAGACCAAGGGGCCAATCAAAAGAGAATTTGTGGCTTTGGATGCAAAAAGGAAATATATAATTATTTTGCTGGAGTGGGGAGGCCCCTGAGCACTTAAAAATAAAGTCTCGAATTCTAATTTTTAAGATATATATCCACAATAAAAATTGAATGCCGCATATTTTTCTCCTCATAAAAAAAGTTGTAGCTCTTTTATTTTTCGAATAATTTACGAAAAACTGTTGTTTTCTCTGATTGAAATATTTTTAATTTTTTCACTTTAACTCGCAACGAAATGGGAAGTTTTTAATATTTTGCAATAAAACGAATCACAAATGTGCATTATCATGTTCTGCGACAGATAACTTCAGTGAAAGTTCAAAATGTTTATTAAAAAAATTGTTAATAAATTTTTTCCGTGACGGTGCATAATTCGTGCACAAACAACTTCCAACGTTTCGGGAGTCCAGCGAATTATAAACAAGCGAAAACGGTCAGTGAGAAAGTTTTTCAGAAAGGTTCAAGGAAGCTTTCTGGAAAGTAAGAGCTATTAATTGGAATAGTACTTAATAAACTGTTAAAGTTTTAATTTGATGGCGCACTGGATTTTTTACCGCGTAGAATACGACCCGGCAGGTAATCCGCTGCCCCAGCTTTGGGTGCAGGTGTATCTCATAGCCAGCCAGGTTTTTGTAATTAAAATACGAGAAATATGCAAAATAATGGTTTATAATAAATATTTCTTTTTCTCTGATGAAAATATTTAAATTTTGCCATTTCTGGAAAATATGAACTTCATAAAAGTCTTAAGAATCCAGAATCTCTCTACATTTCTTTTTACCTACATAGGCTTTTGGGTTGTTTCTTTACCAAAAATGAAATATATCAGTTTATTTAAGTTTGCTCGGATTAGCAGAGCACAACGTTAAAATATTATGTGATATATAAAAGTTATTTGATTAAATTATCCAAATAGCTATACAAAATTCTCTGATATAAATATAATTAAGTTTTGCAGTTACAAAATGGAAAATAATTTGAAACCTACTAATTGCAGAAAACAAAAGAAGCATGAAAGTTTTTAGGAAAGAAATTTTGTTTTTTGTATGTAATAAAAATGAATAAATTATTTTTTGCTTAATACACATGAAAAATATCTTGCAACAAAAAATTAAAATATATTTCTAAGTATCACGGTAATGGTAATGATGATCTTATTTAATAGATACATCATTATTGTGTATGGAAGAATATGAATCATAGAGGAAAATAATTATATAATAATAAATATTCTATTTTCGGTGCAACTATTTTTGAAAGCGCTTCTCACAAAATTTAAAAAATAAAAATAACAGTACGATTTTATAAAATATTGTTAGAAATTCTTTTAAGAAACCGCTTCAAAATTGTTAGATATGCAACGATTTAGTGTCACTATAGTTGTAGAGAAAGACCACCGGCGCGTAAAGTCTATGCTCAGAGTAATTCAGTAATTCATTCTTTTTGCATTGCCATCTTAAGGTATTTTTCTCACTTCATATCGATTCCCCAGTTTAAAGTTCATACCCGTTTACTTGAATAAACCTATGTGTTTTATATAGCACAAAGTGGTGTTCTTCACTTGTGAATGTTTATGTGTCAAACCCTATTTTTATATTTCCATTTATTTAGTGTTTAATAATCTGCACACTGCCAACAGAAATAGCAAAATTTGTAGTAGTCTAAATAGTATTTTCAAAATTTATATTTCCGGTGAACAAACTAAATTGTTGTTCTTTACATTCAAAACATTTTGATGAAATAAAAATCGTTTGGAGAAGGAATGAAACTTGAAATTTATAAATTGGAAAACATTATTTCTTTGAAAAATCTGTTTAATTATTTTTTAATATGGAGAGTTGTAACATAATTATTATCTTTAGCACCAAAATATCGATTTATACATTAAAATACTTTTTATACTCAATAAGCAATGATTTTTATATTTAATGTGTTTTCAATTACAAAAACTCGGCTGGCTGTGAGACACACTTGTACCTAACGCTGGAGCAGCGCATTATCGCTCGGGCCGTATTCTAAGCGGGAGAAAATCCATTGCGCCAGCAAATTAAAACATCAACAGTTTGTTAAGTACTATTCCAATTGAACTAAAACTTTTTAGAAAACTTCCTTGAACCTTCCTGAAAAACTTTCTGACTGACAGTTTTCGCTTGCTCAAAATTAGCTCGACGCCCGAAACGTTGGAAGTTGTTTGTGCACGAATTATGCACCGCCTCGTAAAAAAATTCTTAACCAATTCTTAATAAAT
>NC_046664.1:119734849-119743295 GCF_010883055.1 Belonocnema kinseyi
TTATAATATATATAATAAATAAATAATATACATAATAAATATATAATAAAACTCGGTAGCTCAGTTGGTTAGACCATCGGACTTCACCCCAGAGGTCCGGGGTTCCATCGCTGAGCCGGTACATCTGTACATTTTTCTTTGTAGCTTTAGCGAGATTCTGGTAGTACGGAACCCACCTTAAGCTGTAGGTCCCCCCATCGTTTACTTGCCTGCAACCCAGTCTGTCAATGATAGGGTAAAAACCAGACTTTGTCCAATATGTCGGGGCATACTGCTCTCATCAGGTCACTTGATTGCATTATAAAAATGCGTCCGTGACTGATGATATATACCGGGACAGCCCCGTGTTAAATAATCAAAAATAAAATCCAACTCTAACCAAAAATGCCTTTGACATGTTGGGCAGTAACAATCTTAAGCCTGTGACACAAATTAATATACACACATCACGTCCCTTAATGCTATCATCCATTTATATCAATCACTTACCAATGTCAATCTTTTTCTATCTCTTTATCTTTTCAAACTCGCAATGGTCTTTTTGACCTTAGTATTTTATTCATGTGAAGCATAAAAGCAGATACAACTTGAAAGAGATAAACAGCATTTTAGATTTCTAAACGAATGGAAAAGATAGACGTAAATAATTGAAATATAAACTTGAATGGAAAGACTGGGATTCAAAAGGTTATAAGAGATTATTGATTGCAGAAGAGATAGAGAAGAATTAACTTGAATATGCGGAGAATTGATAATGATAGATGTAGATGATTGAAGGATATATGGATGGAAAAATGGTTATTCATAAGGTTTAAAATTATGAAAGAAAAAAATTTTTATAATTTCAATTGGCGCCAATGGCATGAGCTCACTTTTATAAACAAATTAAAGGAGACCATCTAACATGAAAAATAAAATAGCAAAGAAAAAGAAAATGTTCCCAATTTTATCTCGTGCAAGTATCTGATGTTTCAATAACGTTTTGCGCATTTGATACGTCTATAAATATACAAAAATGATTAACCGGATCATTAGTTTCTGTTTGGTTTCCACGGGTGCACTAAATTTCGCACGAAACACAAAATTAACGTATAAATCTGAAGTCCGATACAAGAGAAGCACCGTGTCTCGCAGCGTGTTGTATGCATCGGTACATACTACCTATGGTGATCGAAGTAGAACCCCATCGAATGCCCGTGGGAGTGTACACGCCCGTGGAATGCCGTTCTGATTTAATGATACACACTCTTGCTCTTTCTCGAGCTTCTTAGAATTGTGTGCCAATTCCTTCGTTCCGGCTACTTTTGGGATCGCGAATCAAACGAGATTCGAATTTGTTTTTTGCTTCCGGTGCTTAGAGGGAGGTGAGACCGTGATAGTTGGTTGAACTGATTCGATTCAAAGAACTCGGGGCCTCTCAATTTTATTGTCCTGATAATTGTAATGGAGGAAAATAAGGCAGAAAGGCAGTGGATAAGAGGTAAAATGGGGGAAGTAAGGGGGAAAGGGATATGGCTAGTTCGAGGAGCTGCGCTATCAAAAGGTACCGGCGAATCTGTGTCGAAGACGCGAGCATTAAATCGACCAATGCCGCAATAAGTTACCGAATGCCGTTTGGTTGTAGGTGCACACGCTGATAATTAAAAGACGATACAATAAACCACATATCATTGGCCATAAAGCAACTGCTAAAGCTCGCTTCGCGGTGTGGGCCGGCCAAGCGCGGTCACTTAAGACTAACCCACGCGAGACATCTCGTCGCGAAGCTGCACTGGCGCTGGCTGGTACTCTCATGGAGATGCAATAACCATTAGGCATCCTTTCCTTTTATTCATCAGGAATCTCGTCAATTCTTCGAGAATATCTCTTAGACCTCCGCGTAGCACACGAAAACATTTTTGAACGAATAAGATTAAAATAATGATACTATGACTCCATTACGTTTCTTATGCTAAACAAGATTTTTATGTTTTTTATGTTTAATTTGAAAACCTAATTTCATTGTACTCAAAATAAATCAAATACTTCGGCGATGGGCAACACGTAGTCGATCACGAGGTTACGACTGCGATAAATGCACTCGATATAAGTCTCTAACCCTTGGCTATATTTGCATATTTTTTGTTAAAATGATGCTCTTTTGGCACGCCATACACGCCGGATTATTATGTTTATCTTGCAGATAACAAATATATACTTATACAAAAAAAGTCGACTATTTTACAATATCACAAAGAATCTAGCTATTCGTTCATTAGAAATTAATCAATTTTCCTTTTAATTTGCAGACCTTTCCGATCTTCCGGAGAACCTACCACTTCCGGCGCGTGGTTCTGTAAGTCCTCAGGCCCTGAACTACTCCCAAATAGCTTCGGCAGTTTCGCAGAGCACGCAGGACCCCTCAGTCTCGAGCACGGAGACCCTGCTCAGGAACATCCAGGGTCTCCTGAAGGTCGCAGCGGACAACGCTCGGCAGCAGGAGAAGCAAATCAACTACGAGAAAGGTCAGTGGCAGGGCTTTCTTAAGACACTTGAAGGCGCTCTCCACAATTTCATTATCTTCCAACTCTCCCAGAATTACATTAAGAGGCATTAGTCCCCATCGCTGGGCGCGCCTCTGTCTCATCGAAGTCCTCCTTGACCTCTTCTCCTCCTTCTCCTATGCTTCTTGAGCACCTTTTATGCTTCTTCTTTGTTTCTCCTGCTGTCGTTTCTGTTCTGGTCCCTAAACTAAGAAACAAACTCGTATTTTCGACGGATCTCTCGTTTGTTTTAAGCGCGATTAAGGTACCTGTGGGTAATATGTCCTTCATCTAGAGAACATTGCCAATATACATTTCAGTCAGAAAAATGAGTGTCGAAGCAAAGAATTACGGTTACAAGAATTCAAGGTTCCGATAACCTAAGCATGTAGTCAAAATCGTCTTTTTCATTAACGTGTTACAGCAGGTGCCTTATATTTTTATCCGCTTTTGATCCTCTTGAGCAAGCGATCAATAGACTGTATTATAGAAAGGATTACTTTAGTTTTACAAAAGAGGAGAGTATGAAAATAGAAGGTGACAAAATTGAGAATGGTTATCCTCTCTTTACATTTTAACTAAGGCGAAACATGTAATATATGTAGTTATATTAGGCTTAGAACATAGCATGCGCATCAAACTTTAGTCCCAATTGATTAACGAAATTGACAAAAGGATTACGAAACTATTCGGAAGTAATTATCATAAAAAAGTGTGAACACTATTATCAACCGCAGATTTTACCAGAAAAAAATCTCAAATTCTCTTTCGTTGTTTTGTCGCTTCTCTCATTTGACAATCTCTGATTGGTTTCGAAAACCTTTATCGCCTACATTTAAAAAAAACTTGAAGTATATACATGTAATTCATTGGCAATGATTGTTGCCACACTAACTAAAATGAGAGAACTCCTCAAGAATATACTAAAAAATAATACCTTCGAGAAGAATTATATTTTATCGCAACTACTGTCGTCTAGACATTTTCTGAATTTTGATAAACTGCAAAATTTTTATGTAAACTAATGTTATAGACCTTAGATAATTAAGTACTATATGCTCCTTTACTAGGATACACTGTGTGATATAATAGTAGTTTTTTTAATTTCCTAGTGAATGTAGAGAAAAATGATTGAAATTCTATTTACTGCAGTACGTGATAGTGGCGTGACATTAGTTACTAGAGATTGTACCCTAGATAGAAAAATTTCGTATGAAAGATCTTAAAGGAGTATTAGATATTACAATTGCGATAGGTTTTCAAAGCGAATATGTTTATTAAGATCATCTATAGTAATTTTAAATTTTGATTTATTGCCAAATGAATCAAAATTCTCTTAACGTACCTCGCAATTTGGAAACTTAGTTTATTTGACCGAGATTCGATGATTAAAGATGCAAATTATCTTGAATGTATCCTTAATTTTTCAATTCCATACTTTTAAGCTGACATGGCTAGAATTCATGTCAGGATATAATGAACATAAGAAAACGTAGCTTTCTAAGTTGTAAATCTACGATGCAAAATCTCAATGTAAATAAACGAGTCATTTTCTAGACATCGCTTTAAATTTAGGACTTTCCATGTCGAAACTGACGTTCAGATTGAATCTTTACAATTAGCTACTGTTGCGAAGGAAAAAAATAGCATTTAAAATAGTGAATTTAAAGAAATATAAGAAATTTCTAGAATGATAAATCATTAAAAAATATCAAAACTTTGAAAATTATACATTCAAGAAATTATTGAGTCGAGAACAGATTTATTTTTATTGTTAATTTCTGTAAAAGTGTAGAATAAAGCAGCGATATTGAGGAAATGGCACGCTTCATCTACACAATATTTATAAATGACATCGCTTCCATAGTCATAATCATCGCAAATTATATTCATTTTGTGCAAACATTAGCTTACGCAAACAACTGTAACTTACACTGTGTATGTATGTTTGATTACTGATTAAAACACTTCTCGGCGATCGCACTCAGTTCAAGTAAGCGATCAAAACCGTCGAAGTAAGAAAGAAACGCTCTTTTCAATAAAAGTCAATTGTAAACAACACGCCATATTGAACTGATTTTATACCCGAGCAACAGCAGTTTAGACAATTTTTCAATTCAAACCACAAAAAAGACAAATTAAATAAGAGAAAATATGAGAATGAAGTTGCCGTTGCTCGAGTATAGCAGCTTTTAATTCCAAAATTCTATGATCAGACTTTTGATTAAATATATACTTTTATTTTAGTTATCATTATAAGAGTTAAATTAGAATTAGTAAAATTTACATTTTTATGTATTCTTTACCAATTTCAAAATGTTTCTTTCCTTGGTTTCTTCTTCTTCATTTTGAGCATGCTTTTTTCTTGCGGTTTGTTCAATAGCGGCGTACTTCCCACGGAAATCATAGCGTGTCGCTTCATAAAAAATAATTCGCACTGTCGGCAAGGATGGCAGTGCTTATCCGAGATTTTGTGCTGTTTAAGTGACAAAGAAGCGTAAGATTTAAGCCGACAGTGGACGCAGCGCCGTACAGTGGTTACGCTTAATAAATTTCGTCGAAACGGAACTCTGAGACTTTAATTACCCATTAAGTGATACAAAGTGTGATTTTCAGGATTTTTAATCAGAGCGTTTACCGGTGTAACTTAGGAATGCCAGGATTGTTGTTTGTGATTTTGGATTGAATAAGGCTACTTTTTTGGGTAAAGAAATATTTTATAGGAGATTTCGAAGCTACAGGGAACATTTATTAGTTGTATATATGATTCTACCTTAAAATCTTAAAATAATTCATAAATGTAAACTTGAATGTTTTCGGAATTGGTTGTATTATAGTTTTTCGCTTTGTTATTTGTATGTTATATTAAAACTAATAACTATGCATTATGAAATATTTCGGTAGTAGTAGCTTATTGATCGAGCAGTCATACCCATCCTGAGGGTCAAGCCATCCACTTGACATAGTTGCTAAACACAGCGAAAAACTCGTCTAATTGAAAATCACAAACAATCACCGATTTGAGCACTAACCTCGCCCGTCCACGCGTAACGTCTATGAGTCGATGATTCGAGAATCACTTCGCAACAACTGCCATGGGACAAGAATTTTCTTACTCCTTACATACCTAAAGTTATGAAACACTGCTATGAAACCTTAATCTGAATTTCTTGATAAAGGAAAATATTTTTTCTGACAAATTCGAGGCATGTATGCCCGTGCGAAGAAGCAACTTTTTCTGACAGCTGCACCTGCGCACTTCAAGCAACATAACTTTCTTTTCACCGCTGTAATTTCGGCTTTCGATCCAAAATATTTATTTCCAGCACGGGTAAGTGACCCAAATGGATAATAATAGGTATACACTCTTGATTGTGTTGACATGCATACTGTGAATAATGACTGCACCAACTTAAAGCCACAAGTTACCATAAATATCGATTAATTATCATAAGCTATTAAAAAAATTTTAAAAATTGGCTTGGAATTGTCCATTTTTTGTACATTTTGCCCAAATAAATTCATTAAATATATTTACATATCAGAAACAGTACATTAGTGCTCGGAAAAATGATGCGGAGCGGTTTGGAATGGAGGCGTCGATATATAATATTGAAAGAATGGAAAGGAGTTCAAAGTATTGCGTAGAGTTTTCACGGATTTTAACTAACATAAACTGATTTTAATGAGTTGCAAAGATTTTACGGGATTGTAACAAATTTCACGTATTTCAAGGGATTTAATGGGAAGCCTTCACCAGATTTCAAGAGTTCCTAACCCCTCGGGAGTGACCAGGAGATGTCGTATAATACATAAATGAATGAAAGATTACCTATTAAACAAACACTGTTTTTATTTTAAAATAAAAATTATAATCTTTGAAGGAAGTTTGAATACCTCCAATTAAAGTTTTGGAGCTTTTCCAGTATGGAAAAGTAGGAGTTGAGTATTTACGATCCACAGTATATTACTACTATACATTATAACTTAAATTTTGGCTCGCAAAAGAGGAAGCAAATGCGAATGTTGTGTCTATATGAAACTTTTGCTTATAATTGAAAATATAAATAAAAACTGAGGATGGTAGACAAACAAAACAGAAGAAAAACACCTGATTGGTTCAACAATGCATCCTTTTCTTAATATTGACCATTTGCGTAACACATCCAGCTACATTATATGTGTTAATGGCACTATTGAACTTTGCAATATTGAAGCGCCATTAATAATGTACTTGCGACAGAACTATCAATAAAGCAGTGTTTTTTTACTCAATAGACAGCTCCTTGTTGAAACGAGACGCATGTTTCTCTGAAGGAAGCAAATATAATTGTTCCAGCCAATAATTTTCAAAACAACGAAACAACTTTGCCTTTCTGATCTCGATTAGTCGAAAATAAATTGAAGGGACACTCAGTAAGGTGAAGTAGGATGGCGGTTGCGGGGTATGGAAAGTAAGTACCTACGCGCGTGTTTTAGTTGCTCTAGATGAGCAAACGTTAATGAGTTCATTGTAAGTTTATTGCGACTTAAGGTTTACAGTAGGCCGAGCGCGAGGTTGGCTGTTACAGCAGTGCGCTCGACTCGCGAAGTCAATCCAGAGGAATTAGAGAAGCGACAAAAGAAAAACTGTGAAAAAAACGTAAATAAAAGAGGGGGGGGGGATGGTAGGAAGAAAAGGTCAGAAATGTCGAGTGCATTAGAAGGAGATAGTAGAAAAGGGAAAGAGCGAACTGGAGTCCGATTTAATACTCGAATGAGCTAGCAGCTCGTTTTACACCAGATGGTTTTACATACGGCCGCTATCGTGTTTCCTAGCCTTCCATATACTATATGTGCTGTGGCTTTCAGCCAATCCACACGAAATGCCGTCAATGCTGAAAAATACTGAATATTATCAATATCATTCGTCAAGGATTTCTCCCCTAAACGACGTTCTTCGTCCCTCGTCGTAACCACCGCGATAAAAATATTTATTCTTGATTTTGTCTTGAATGTCTGCAATATGTCTTCAAGACCATGATTGTCTGGTTCCGTCTCACCAGCTGGACATTGGCGTTATATAGACTCCTTTTGCATTTATGGTTGTAACTGTGCCAAGTTAAGCCCAAGTATACTTGTCTTGAGACACAGAAGGATAATTTATGTTTTGGTTCTATTAATACTGACAGGACCTGCCATTTCATGATAGGTTGTGACCCAAAAGTTGGCATCTATTCAGGATTACAATTTTACAACCGACAACACATTTAATTTTGCAATAAATTATTTCTAAATTCAAAAGTTGGAACCTGTCAGGCTCAACAACCACAGACAAAATATTTTCCATAAAAAGATTCAAACTGTCAGATTCGCAATCCAAAGAACATAATTATTGCAGATAAAAAACATATTACACATAAAAAATAAAGACCATGAAGAGAAAATAATATAAACATTCTGTAAAATTTAAAGCGGGTTACCTGAGTAAAAATGCTTTCACTTGAGTTCGACTTGGTTATGTCTTAAGTTCGTTTCCAAGATATCGATGTCTGGCTGCGACTCAAAATTGAGTCGAGACATATGCCTTCGTCTTACTTTTATGGATACGATAGGTAAAACGGCGTTTACTTGTCTCAAGCCGAACCTTGTCTTGGCTAAGACGACGTTTACTTAATTCAAGTAAATCTGCCTCAATATGAACCTTTTTCTGCTCATAAATGAGGTTAAAATTTATGAATACAAAATTTGTAATTATTAAATTAGTTATTTTAAATTAAAAAATTTCGAATCTGTGGGTCTGAACAAGTATAACCCTTAAAAGTTTTCTTCCAAAGAATAACAATTGTAACTTACTAGAAGGATCTCCTCTAGCCGTTAGAAATACGTAAAAACTAACAACATATCACCGTCAAACAAGTATAATACAAATGAAAATCCTTGAA
>NC_046664.1:119743395-119761671 GCF_010883055.1 Belonocnema kinseyi
CAAAGATTAGCTTTAATGAATCAGAATGACCCTTTCTGTTAGGACAGGTATACACTCGAAGTTAGAAACCAGCTCGTATTAGAGTCATAAATATTCGACTCAAGAGATAAATGTATATCTTTAAGAAATAGAAACGTGTCTGCAAGACATAAATTGAAGTCTGGCTCCGTATCAAAACCGAGACATGCTCAAGTCGATCTTTTTGACTTCAGCATGTCTTGATTTAGGACAATTCAAGTCGAACTCAAGTCGAAGAATTTTCACTCGGGTAGTATTGAACCTCGGTCCTCGGAAGCCTTGGGAACCTTTTGGCTTCTCTTCGAGTTACAAATCTTTAAGCTTCAATCTGAATCAAATAATCTTGCCTCAAGGCACTAATTTTGATCTTTAAGTCAAAAATATTCGTCTTACGGCATCCAAAATAGCTTGGTTCCTGCTCAGGAGCTAGACCCACAGAATAACTTGAAATTGCCTTAGATTATTAGTCTTTACGCAAGACAAAATCAAGCCCAAATATTCTTACCTGGACAGGGTTCGGAAGCCCTAAGATTTGAAGGGCCGGGCTACGAACCTTGTTCTTACACTTTATTTTTTGGCACTGACCTTATAACAAAGCAATTGTTGGTCAGTAGCCCGAGTAAAAATGCTTGGACTTGAGTTAGACGTGAATTGCCCCCCTTCGAAAAGTTCGACTTGAGCATGTCTTAGTTTTGAGACGGAGTCAGACTTCAATTTATGCCTTGGAGACAAATGTCTATTTCTTGAAGACATCAATTTATCTCTTGAGTTGAATGTTTATGAGATTAGAATGAGCGGTTTATAACTTCGAGTGTCTACCTGTCCTAAAAAAAAGAGTCATTCTGACTGTCATAAAAGCTAATATTTGTTAATGATTAAACAGTCTTGTATATTTTTATAATATTCAATCAACTTATTTACGGATTTTTATTTGTATTATACTTGTTTGACGATGATATCGAAAATGTTGTTTCTTGTTGCGTATTTCTAACGGCTTAGGAGATCCTTCTGGAAAGTTGAAATTTTTATTTTTTTGAAGAACAGTTTTAAGCGTTATACTCGTTCAGACCCACAGATTCTGAAATTTTTAATTTAACGTAACTAATTTAATGATTACAAATTTTTCATTTATTAATTTTAATCTAATTTATGAGTCGAAAAATTTTCGAACAATTCAGCTAATATACGGCTCATCCTGATACAAGTAAACGTCGTCTTAGCCAAGACAAGGCTCGACTTGAGACAAGCAAACGCCGTTTTGCCTGTCGTGGCCATAAAAGTAAGACGAAGGCCTATGTTTCGATTCAGTTTTTAGACGCAGCCAGACATCGATGTCTTGGAGACGAACTCAAGACATAACCAAGTCTAACTGAAGTCGAAGCATTTTTGCTCGGAAGTATATTTGTACAAATGATGATTGTCAGCATGAGCTTTCCCAGTGCCCTGATCAAAGAAAAATATGAGGATAAAATTTTGTTGCAGGTCATTTTTTAAAGTAATACAAACTTATTCAGACAATTTCTCTTCTTTCAAAATACATGCGTTGTCATGCAAAAACAAAAGAAAATTTAACCGATATTCGGGCAAAATTTATGATGTAAGTTAATTTTTTTCTCATTTAATTTTTACCTCGGAATCAAGTCAAGTTTAATCCTTCGTTTTTTCTGTGATACCACCTGGAAGGTAATAAGGTTCGGGTCCGGATCGGACTCTTAATAACTTTATAAGAAAATTGCACTAAATTTCATTCAACTAGATTAAAATTTCACAATAATAAGTTCACTCGGTTAAATATATGTGGTCTTGATTTTGTATTGGGTAAAGAATAATTCAGGACAATTTTAAGTTATTCTGTATGTCTAGTTCGTGAGACGAAACCAGACTATTTTTGATGTGTTAAGAAGAATATTCTCGACTTAAGGAGAAGAATTTATGTCACTGAGGGTCTCTGAAAGCTTCTGAGGGTCATCACTAATCCGCTTTAAACTTTATAGGCTGTTAATATTATTTATCCTAATGGTAGTCATCATCTTTTATATCTTAATAAGTTTATTTATCCCCAATAATTATGTTCTTTGCCTGGCGAGGGTTGTCCTGTGAAAAGTTTTATTATTTTTCGTTTGAGACGACTTATTTAGCAATGTACGACAAGCATGTATTAAATCCTTGCCACCACCCTGGCGCGTGGACGATTACCGTTGAGTGTAACGCGATCTCATTGCAGAGGGACAACAAAAAGAGAATTCAAAACTGTTTAAACAAAGGCTCTAGCTACGTGTACCGAAATTTCAGTACAAATAACGGCATTTTTTCGGTACATATAAACACTCCCTTGATGAATCAAAAGTAGTTCCTGATTTATAAGAAAGATTAATAAATTAATAAAATTTTCATTCATATTATTACATTCTCATTCTAATCCTAATCGAAAGACTGATCAGATTGGTTGAGTTTTATCCATCGAAAATACTTTTTAAACATGAGAATTCCATCTTACAGCATAATTATACGAGATACGGAAAAAATGTTTAAAGCAAAATTGTGTATCACAAAAAGATCTATAAATTCACTACAGCCCATTGTTTCTTAAGACGAATAATTTTCTCCTCAGTCGTAATAAAGCTTTTATAAAATTTATTTTTTTTTAGAAAAACTATACGAGAAACGAAAAAAAAAATGAATAATGATTCATCTTAAAACGGTCTATAATCTTACATTGGAAAATTTTTTGAAAAGTCGTAAAATTTTTGGTTTAATCGTGATGATGCTTTACAAAAAATATAAAATTTAATTTTCCGGGAAAACTAAGCGAGATGCAAAAAAATGGTAAAGAAGGATATTCATTGATCTTAGAAAGATACAGAAATTTACTCATAGTGAATATCTCAGCAGAAAGAAATTCTAAAAACATGGAACAAAGTAACTTTAATTATCGAATCACCCGCACTTTCAGCAGGAGACCTTGCCTGCATTACTACAACCTCTACAGTTATGTCTTTCTCTAACACAGACTTCTATTGTGAGTGCCGTTGCGCCAATATTTGCCAGCCCTTTATTTTTTATTATTATACGATTAAGCCATTTCCCTTTCGGGGTAAACGTGACTCACTCAATGAGGAAGGGAGTAATGTGGTGAATGAAGTATAGATTGTTTAATTGATCTAGAATTTCCCTGTAACTTATTTAAATAGCACGTTTGTTCCGCAAAACTGCTCCTAACCAGGTTGCTGATCAACATCTCTAGCGACCAGCCTGAGTAAAGACACTCGCAGAGTTTTCAAGACCATGCATTTTTAATGCAGTCTCAGGTGTTTTTGTGACTTCCTATGTATCTTCGACTTAGAGCCTCATTCACAAATTATACCCATTATTTCATCACACCTAATTGTTTAAACATTTGAGTTCGACTTTGATCTCATTGACACTACATACACCATTTTCAAAAGACAAAAACGTGAAATTTGCTTCAAGAATTATCTCTGTATGTGCATTAGTTTCGGAGATGACACCTCATTACTCTATTATTATTAACTAATTAACAAATAATTATTTATGACTCTAAAATTCACTAATGTGTACAGATAGGAACAAAGAAATGCACATATATTTAAAAAATATTTTATAATTCGTTTTCAGGGACTAACAGTCATTCAAAGTTAAGTATTCTAAAATTATCGTGATGATGGTATTTTTTCACCTTTCACTCGCCATTAAATAATGGGTATCTGTGCAGGAAAAACGTTCATTGCAATATATACTTTGCCCCATATTTTAAGCATTTTTTTCTTCTCACATCTTCACTATGATCCGTACAAAAATCAAGATATCTAAATTTTTCAGACAGATAGTAGGCGCGCTTGAACATGTGTGTGAAGCATATACGATGAGAATTTGGGAGGAGATAGTTTTACATTCTCTTCAGAGAAGGTATTAGATTTGTTAAAAATTTGACCCCCCCCCCCCCCCCCCCCCCCCCCCCCCCCCCCGCCCAAGTTTTTGTCAAATGTCTACGTTTTGAGACCCCCTGAATCTGAAAAACTGGTTTTTACGAATATGTCTGTCTGGATTTATGTATGTATGTATGCCTGCCTGTGGGCACGGTGACTGGTGATGTTATGTAGGTCATGTTCGTTAGCCAGCCATTTTTGATAAAAATTCAAAAAGTAAACACAGTTTGAATATTTTTGAGATCACTTTTTTCAAGATTTAAAAACTTTCTGTACTGGTATTTACAGTATATAAAAAAGGAATCATTTATCCTAATGGCTTCTTGTACAAACCAACAAATTACACTAGATATAGCCTTTACAAAATTCCAAAAAGCACGCGAAAATAAACATTTTAAGCCAAATAACGCACGGTATAAAAAAAGTCAAGGAAAAAAATGTTGTTTTTTGAATGCCCTACAAGATTATGCATAACAACTTTTTGAATTTTCTTGAAAATTCGAAAATTCAAATTTTGACAGCATAAAAAATAATGGAACATCCAACAATTACATTTTTCCTTCAAACTGCAAAATACGGTAAAAGATGAGTAGACAAAAATTGTGCATTTGAAAAAGGTCTATAAATTTGTTATGAATGATGTTCTTCGTTCGTCGTCGTAACCACCCTGATAAAAATATTTATTCTTGATTCTGTCTTGAATGCCTTCACGGCCATGATTGTCTGGTTCTATCTTACCAGCTAGACATTGGCGATGTATAGACTTCTCTTGCATTTATGGTTGTAACTGTGCCAAGTCAAGATCAAGTATACTTGTCTTGAGACACAGAAGGATAATTTATACTTTGGTTTTATTAATTTTGTTAAATTAATAATTCTATTCATATAGTAATTTCCCGTGAAGAAATCGCCCGATTTCAAACGTAATACCGATCTGGCCTTGATCGGATTTCCCGATCTGGCTCTGATCGGTAGAATTATGTAGTCCATACCTGGGCTGAAACGCCATCTTCATGCGCTCGCAGAAATAGTGCTGCTTGATGTTTTCTGATAGTGCAGTGAAATTGGTATACACACTATTTTTTTGTAATATTCTATTAATGATCAAAAATGCATAAGGCGAGTAAGCCACGTGTTCGGAGGCGTCAAACACCAGCCAGTATACCTCAAAACCTGCGCGTGGAAGATGAGAGTAAGTAATTACACTATGCGGGCTCATTGAAACCTAACCTAAAATTAATTAATAATTAATTAAATTGTTTCAGGTAAAATTGGTATGTTTACCATTATATGAGTCAAATATTATGATATTATGAAATTTATCAAGTACTTTTGTTTTCAATTATTGTTTCAGAACTCAAGGTTTTTCAATTTAATATAGAGTTAGAATTATCAAATCTATTGACAAGAAATGAATTGCAGTATGCACATACAATTGTAATGTTTTTAGATTTTGAGAATAAAATATGTGATACAATCGATTCTGTTATTGAAACTTTGATTCTGTATTAATAATAAATTCATTACAGAAATACGTTAAGGACAAATTTTTATAACATGAATTTCAGAATCAAGTAGTACAATCAAAATGTAAAATGCCAATTGTGTAGGGATTCCAACCAGAGCTAGATATTCAACTGCGTATGCGTCGCATTCGGCATGTAACTGGTTGCTATACGCGCGAAGTATAAAATGCTAAGCAAAGTTATTTTTCCTTTTTTTATAAACAATCACATTACAACTGATAAAAATGCCCGTTACGTAGAAATTAATTATTAATAATAAAAATTAATTTAATACATATTCTGTAAATAATATTTAAAATAACTAGAAATATTTGATTGAAACATTTTCATTTTTTTTAGTTGTTTTTTCTATGTAGCTTCTAAACAGAATTGAAAAAATAAAACGTTCTAATAAATGATAGCTCAATTTTTTAACGAAAATATTATCTACAATCACCTTCTCGATTTTTTCAAGAATTAATGCAATTGACAGAAAATTGAATTTATTTACAGAAAAATGTTAATAAATCGTAAATCATAGGTTGTTTTCCCATGATTTTCTTCAGAAACATTCGAAAAAATGTCTGAAACTTCTTTTTTTCTTACCTGTAGTTCTTTAATTTCAAGTAAAAAGAACTTAATTGGAAATTCAAAATATTAAGTTTACCTTCGAAAGGAGAGGACCATTCGATAGTTTCGAGTTTACTTATATTAAATCTCCATTCGTGAAATTCATGAATGGATTATGATGAGACTGATCGTGTACCGATCGGGTGTCCCAGCCTCGCCCCGATCTGGGTATGTGTTTCATCCGCGATCTGGCCCCGACCAGGATTCCTGATCATGACCCGATCTGGACTGGTCTGGCTACGATCGGGGCCAGATCGAGATTTCCCAACGGGTTGTTATGAATTAATTTTTGTTAGGATGCGTACTTTGTGTTTTAATCGTGAAAAACATCATGAACATTTTTTTTTAAATGTGCCCGCTGTGTGGGCATCATCATTTCATGATAATAGTTTTGAAAAACATATATTTTTCATTTACTATCGGCGAGAAAATCATAGGCATCGGCCTTTAAAGCTTAACAACTCAGTAAAAAAATGCTAGCGTAACAAAAAAACAGTCAAGTATGAGGAAAACTGGTGTGAACTAGTTGCAGTTGAGAAAATGTAAAAAATAATAAAAATTGTTGCTTAAAAGTACAGAAATGTGCAACTATATTATCTTCATTTCTAATAAAGATATTAAAGTGCTTCAAACTGCAAACTGCAAACCTGGCCACGGGTCAATGAAAGGGACCAGCGGTCGGCAGTAAAAAGAAAGGGGTTTGCAGTTTGAATCACTTTAATATCTTTATTAGAACTGAAGATAATATAGTTGCACATTTTTCTACTTTTAAGCAACAATTTTTATTATTTCTTAAATTTCTCAACTGCAACTGGTTCACACCAGTTTTCCTCATACTCCTGAATTTGTTTAAATTTTCTCCATCGGCCCTTGTATAAAAAATAATTCTCTAAACTTGACTGTTCTTAAATGTACCCGACAATCCTTACTTTTTTTTACGTTTTTCAGTCTGCTGAGCATAACAATTTTTTTACATAAACGTCTTCAAACTCATTTACATAGAACACTTTCAGCTTTTATATGACTATTTTTTTGTGGCGCTAGCATTTTTTTTTGACTGAGTTGTTAAGGTTCAAAGGAAGATGCTTGTAATTTTCACGCCGATAGTAGCTGAAATTAAAATTTATATTTCTTAACATATTAAACGATTTTATAAATTCCTTATTTAGAAAATTTTCAACATTTTAGAAAGCATATAACTTTTTAAAGTGTTATGAAATTTAAAAATGTCATCAGGATAATTTGCAAGCCTTTTTGACGCTTAGCAGATAATTTGACAAAAATTTCTAGAACTCATAACAAATTTTTATTCAAATTTTGAAAAGCTCAAAATTTTTTAATTTTTATCTAATCGAAAAATTTAACTAACATAGTTTCTAAATATATTTGATATCTAGTGATGAATTTAAATGAAATTTTCTAATCTGTTAGAAAAATATTTCTTTCTTTTCTTCTGAATATTTTCAAAATTTTCAAAAGTTTATAACTTTTCTAATTTTTATCGAAATTAAACATTTTATTTGACTAATTTTCAAGTGTTCTACCCATCCATAAGAAACGTTGACAAAACATTAGAAATTGGAATTTTTTTTTAATTTTGAAAATGCTAAAATTTTTAAATTTTGGTTGGAACTATCTGCTTAACGAACTTAACCTACATTTTGAGAACCTTAAGAAGTATATCAAAGGCTGCCTTGATTGGACAAATCCTTCAAAAGTTAGCGTGGCTACAACATTCAGGTAACCATACATACAGGCAGACACCGATAAAATGCTATGGTTTTTGGATCTTGGATATCTAAGATATATTTAAGATATCGCAAAAGAGCATTAGGTATTCTGCCGTGATTTGAGAAAGCACCGTTAACGGCAAAGAATCGAAAAATTAGTTTTTTATATCGTTGGAATCGGGAAGAAAGGATGCACCTAATTATTAAAATAATTTTTTTGACTTGATTCGACTTTGAATTCGAGAAAAAGCCGCAACCGGCAGTCACGGACTTTACCAAATTATCGGGCCGTGAACTGCGTTTTCTGAAATCACGGCAAGCCTATTTCTGAGGTCCGTGATTCGAAGAGAGCTATAACTACCGTTACGGCGTTTACTGAATTTCAGCACCCCAATCAACACCGTTAACTGCATTTTTGATAATTAACTAAAATTTTTTAAGATTTTTTTTTGCAAAAATATAAAGTTTATATGCGAATTAGTCAAGAAAAAAACTGCAGAAAATGAATTAGAATTCGCGATACAAGCCAATAAAGATTCGAACAGTTTCCGTCGATATTTTCGGCTTCATTTATTTTGCAGTTAACGGTGTTTTCTCAAATCGCGGCAGTATTTCTCATTCGACATTTTTAGAATTAAAAACTTTTATCCTAACATTTGTTCGTACCTTTTATTGTTTGTGAGAAAAACGAGAAAATTTGATTTTTGTAACAAAAAATTTTCCAAAAAACAAAAGTAATTTAGCTCGCATGAAACTCAAAAGATGTTTTAACCTTTTGAAGGTGAAAGAGGTTAATTAAAATTTTAATTTTTTTAACAAAGCTAGGATAACAAAGTTAAGATAACGCTAATTTTTTATTTATTTTTAATTTGAGTCGAATGATTAGAATTTCTAATAATCCTTTCGAAAACAATGGTAATTTTGGGAAAAATTGCACAAATTTTTTTCTGTTTTCTTGAAGAAATAATTTATCATTTAAAATTCATACTAATTATTGAATACAAATCAAAAGGATTTTACATTATAATATGAATTCGTTTACTTTGTAAGAGGACCGACGAGTTATGGCTAATCTAATAGATTAATTTTTTCAAAAGTAATCGTGCTCACAGGCACACAGGCATACATACAGACAAACACAGTCGTAAAAACCTGTTTTTTTTATTTAGCTAGTCTGAAAACGTGGATCTTTGACAAAACCTAGGGTGGGGGTCAAATATTACACAAATATAATACCTTTTGTGTTGAGAATATAAAAATGAATTAATTTGACATGAATAATGTTTGGTTAGTTCTGTTATTTGTTTTAATAATAAAAATAGCAATAAAAGCATTTAAAAAATTAAATTTTGGAAAGCCTACACACGAAGTGGAAAAGAAATTGAAAGACAAAAGTTGTGATGAGAATGTGCCCACACAGCGGGCAGATTTGTCGTTGGCCTTTAATGATGTTTTTCACGATTAAAGCGAAAACTACGAATTGTAACAAAAAGTGATTTATTACAAATTTGCAGATCTTTCTCAAATGCACAATTTTTGTTTGATCATCTTTCATCGTATTTTGCATAGTTGAACCGAAGAATGTAATTTTTGGATTTTCCATTATTCTTTATGTCAAAATTAGAATTTTCGGTTTTTTAAGAAAATTTAAAAAGTTGTTATGATAATCTTGCAGGGGATTCAAGAAGCGACATTTTTCTTTTCTTCATTTTTTTATAACATGCGTTATTAAGCTTAAAATGGAAATTAGTGTCTGTTTTTTTGGAATTTTGTTAATGCTATAACTCTATTTATTTTTGGTCATATGAAAAAAGTCATAAAGATAAATTGTTTGAATTTTTGAATACTATAAAGTTAAGTTGTAGTCGTTTTGAAAATATTCAAAATGTGCCCACTTTTTGAATTTTTAACCCAAATGTCTGGCTAACGAATTTGACCTTTAGTTTAGGACACTTAAAGGGTGTACCAAAGTGCAATCTAATAGAATAATTTTTTTACAAGTCATCGTGCTCACAGACGAACAAACAGCCAGACAGACATACATACATACATAAATCCAGACATACAGACAGATACATTTATAAAAACCTGATTTTCGGATACAGGGGGTCTCAAAACGTGGACATTTGACAACAACTTGGTGGGGGGGGGGTCAAATTTGACACAAATCTAATGCCTTCTCTGTTAAAAATGTATTACATATAGGCTTAATGCACCTGTCCGGTGTTTGGGCAACTATTCTATATACGAACATCACATTTACTATCAGCTGGAAAATTCGAGTAGGGTAGCTTTCGCGCTTAAGAACTCAGTCCTAAAAAAGTCTAGTTTAACAAGTCAAAAACTGTTACAAATTGTAGCACCTTTTGGGACACACTTTAAGAAGAGACAAGTTTAATGAACAATTTGCAGTTATAAATTTGAAATGTTATAATAATCGTTTGTTTTAATTACAAAAATACACAATCATACTATTTGCACCGCTACTTTCTGAAAAGCAACCCAAACTGTTAAATAAGCTCAAAATGATACCTTGGTTAGTGTTCTAAAGGATCCTAATTGTAATTGGACCTATTTATAGAAAACATATTCTTCGCTTCGTTCACTTCAACATTTTGTTAATAATAACATAATTTTTACCATAAATCACACATGTAATTGAACTCTGATGGACATAACTTAATGAAGATAATTAAATTACAAAATATTACAGCGATTAAAATATATATATGATGACTTCATAAATACCATTTGCAGGTTATGTACCAAAGTTGTCGACATAAAGTAATATTCATATGCAAGAAACTTTTCTTCTCAAGTTACCGGTCGATAACTTTAAACCGATCTTTAACTTACCAGCCCTACCCTGCAGGCAGTTCGTTTGTGAATGCGCTATTATTTTCTTTTCTAGAGTACTCCTCTAAACTCCAAAGCAGTAATCGGCATGCTCCTGACCAAGTAAGGCTACTCTGAACGGGCTGACCAACGACCTACTTTGTGGTCAGGTACCAGCGATGTAGGGCAGACTATCCCTTTTTTCACGGGTCCTTTGTTGGAAAATAGGAAAAAATTTGAGACTTAAAAATATTTATTTTGCAATCAGTGATTTGAAAGTAATATATTTCGAATCTACGTATTTTGCAGATTCCAAACACATGTAATTTATCTATAGAGGTTGAAAATTTGAGAAGTATTTAGTATTAAATTGAATATTAAGCAGAAGTTTATTTGATATTAAACTGCGTCAAATATTTAGCTTTTTTTAGGCAAGTAATATATCATTGGATTCGAACAAATTCGTAGATGATGATTATGCTATTTTCAAATCTTTAGCTGAAAAATTAAAAGTTGTCAAATTTCCTTACTTTGACACGCCTGTAGACAAAAGACCCCTGCTAAAGTAAGCTCAGTCTCACTGAGGTCGATGAATAGCCCAAAAAGTAATAGAAAAAATTAGGTCTGGGCGGGCCTGACCATACCTGAAAACTGAGAAAAATGTTTGCCAACCACTGCTCTAAAGCAGCGATTCCCAAACTTTTTTCGCTCTTTCTGGGGAGCGGTAGGGTCACCAACCTCAAATTTTTTTCATAATACTGAACCCAAGAAGGGACACTTGACTGCCTGTGATGAGGTCTTGTGCTGGCATACCGCGTTCGACCTTCCCATTGTTAGAAAATTAGAGCCAACTAAGAAAAATTGAAAATTTATTAAAATATTTTTTTCCATATTTATATAATTATATCACGAAATTCATGCAGCTAATTTAAATTTAATTGTGTTGTACCTTTATAACTTCAGCTATTGTAACAGGTCTGAACCTCAGAACAATGAAAGGCATTCATGCTAGGTAAACAAAAGTAGTAGCATGTTCCAGCGCAGAGCCTGCTTGCTCTAAAGCAGTGGTCAGCAAAATTTTTGCTTAATTTTCAGGTGTGAGGAGGTTACACCCGACTTAGTTTTGTCTACTACTTGTCTGTCTATTCATGCACCTTAGTGTGAGTGAACTTACTCCAGCAAAGGCCTTTTGTCCACAGGCATGTCAAAGTACGGTCAATTTAATACTAAATACTTCTCAAATTTTCAACCTTTATAGAGAATATAAATGTCTTCGGAATCGGAAAAATAGAGGGATTCCAAATATATTACTTTGAAGCCACTGATTGCAAAATTAAGAATTTTTGAATGTCACATTTTTTCCCTTTTTCGAACAAAGGACCCTGGACCACCGCTTTAAAGTCTAAAGCAGCAATTCCCAAACTAGTGCCGCTAGCCGATGAGGCTTCCGCCGGTAGGGGGATGCCACTCCGAGCCGAGCAGCCCACGAGGGGGAAGGCAGCCTGGGCCCAGGCACTTGGCAGTCCCCCCCCCCCCCCCCCCCCCCCCCCCCCCCCCCGCTATGAGGACCCTTTCATTGTCATGAGATTTAAGGATGTTTCAATAACTAAAATCCTAAAGATATGACTCAATTCAATTCTAATTATCTGATTCATTTTCCTGATGTAATTTTAAGAAAACGAAAAAAAAGTTGATGAAAATCGGTGAACATTTCGAGTAATTAAGCATATCGTTAAGAAGACGCAAAATTACAAGAACTGTCAACTGGCATTGACGATATTAACCGATTTTTATCAACTTTCTTTTCATTTGCTTAAAATTAGATTAAGAAATTAATTCAACTAATTAAAATTTAATTTATTAACATATTAACACATTTTAAGTTTTCTCAACCGGTTCTAATTCTCTTGCGTGAAGCATGGTGTGTCAAGCATTGAAGCAGTCAAGTGTCCCCCCTTGGCGGCAGAATATTGTGAAAAAATGTGAGGGTGGCGGCCCTTCCGCTCCCCAGAAAGTGCATAAAAAGTTTGGGAATCGCTGGTCTAAACTCTAATAAAGAAACCGTTTTGGCTCTCTACAGCACCGATTCCCAAACTTTTTATGCACTTTCTGGGGAGCGGCAAGGGCCCCACCTTTCAAATTTTTTCACAATAGTGGCACCGAAGTGAGACACTGGACGCTAGTCGTTCGTGCTCGGTTGCTTGCTTCGCTGACCTTTTCGTTGTTAGAGAATTAGAGCCAATTGAGAAAAATGAAAAGTTGGTTAAATATTAATCCATAGAATTTTAATAAGTTCCGTTAGATTTGTTAGATTATCAAATAAACGTTAAAAAAGGTAGAAGAAGATCGGATAATAACTTCAAGAGTTATCGCACTTTTGTTACATTCACAAGATTTGTAAATATTTGATTTATTAGTTCGGATATTAACCGATTTTCAAAAACTTTGTTTTTATTTTCTTTAAATTATATTACAAAATTCATTCAGCTAATTAAAATTTAATTGAGCTAAGTCTTTATAATTTCAGTTATTGCAAGTTCATAAAATGAAAGGGTCATTCGTGGTAGGTACACGAAAGTCGAGGAAAGTAGCCTTCTGGTCGCAGCGGGAAGCCTGCCTCGGAACCTGCCTAGCTGCCCGGCCCGGGGTGGCATCCCCCTGCCGGCGGCAGCCTCATCGGCTGGCGGCACTAGTTTGGGAATCGCTGCTCTACAGATATCTATTGGAGGTCAAGTTCTAAATGATACCAAATTTGTTTGAGCCGCAACTTAAGTGAATCCCCAGTTTTCTCTGTGATGGAAAGGTTGTGTGATAATTCACAATTTCATGAAAATATGCGATAGCTTTATTTGTTCGTAAAAATCGAAATATTTTAGGACTATTTTGGTGATGGAAAAGAAGTTTTAGAATCTAGCGAAGTATTTTTTCATCATTCTCGTATTTCCTTACAATATATTAAAGAGAAACGGCCCTGGGAATAGCAAGATTGAAGGTCAGAGAAAATATTTAGAAGCACATTTTGAGGAAAGTCGAGATGCCGCTGGTACACCGCTGGTTTCTGACCAAGAATTTATCGAATTTTAATTATTACTTGAATTCCATAAATTCCTAGAATTTTTGGAATTCCTTTAATTCCTAGAATTCTATGAATTTCTCGATTTCCATAAATTCCTCGAATTCTACAAGTTCTTTGAATTCCATGAATTTCTTCAATTCCATGAATTCCTTGGATTCCATGAATTCCTTGGATTCCATGAATTCCTTGAATTACATTATCTTTACGAACTTCTTCGAATTCCTTGAATTACATGAATTCCTTGAAATCCATGAATTCCTTGAGTTCCATGAATTATTTGAATTTCGTGAATTCATTGAATTTCTTAAATTCCATGAACCCTATGCATTCCTTTAATTCAAAGAATTGCTTGAATTGCTGGAATACTTTGAACTCCATGAATGTCATGATTTCCATGAATTCATTGAATTCCATAAATTCCTTAGAGTTCGCCTAGGACATGCGACTGTTCGTATTTGCGCTTTGCGCTTGAATGTATATTTATTTTGCACTTCTCGGTGGATACTGTATTTTCCTCGCGATGCGCGCTTGTCTTAGTACTTCTCCCAAATTGCTGTGCAGACTTTTCAAAATTAAAGGTAAAAACTCTTTTTATTAACTATTTCCCGTGTGGTAATAGCCCGTGTTAGCCCTGGTACAACAAGGTTTCTGGTCGGGGACTGACCGAGCCATGTTTGTTTCTTCAGAGCCTAGCCGTGCGCTGGTCGGAGACTCGATAAGCAAAATTCATGTCAAAACCCCAGTCGGGCACTGACTGGGCTCTGATCGGACAAGTCTTATGATTGAATGCTCAGACGGTAGCTGACCGGGCGCTGATTGGCAATAATAAAGTTGTTAAACTTTGTTTATAACCTAATTACTTTTTCTGATTTCATTAAGAAAAGGATGCGTTCACACGCATGGATGTTCCACACGTGGAAATTCAAACTGTTTTTTTTTTTTTAAGAAAAAAATTCTAAGTTCCATCTTTATGAATAATTACAAATTTTCAGAAAAAATTCACATTTTATATGAATCTTAAACGTTGTAAGATAGTATAAAACATCTAAAAACCAAACCTTACACGAAAGTTAAAGAAATTGTATTATTGAGAAATTTTTGACATTCAGGATTAAATTTCAGAGTTCCGTCGTTAAAAAAGTTGAATGCTCATAAAAAATTACATTTCTTGTCATTGTAAAAAGTTATAAAATAGAATTCAACAGGAAAAACAATATATCACGCGAAGAAAAATTTTATTCGATTTAAATTATTTATTTAAAAAGTATTTGATTGATATTTCTGTTGAAAGTTCGTGTATTTTATATTTACATAATGCCGCATAATAATAAATAATAAAAAAAAGAAAACTTAAAATTTGGTACTTTAACTTTTCTGAACTGTAGCATATGAGGATGGCTTTTTCAACGAGTTTCAACTTGTCGGTTTAGCGCAGTGCTCAGCACACCCGACTGCTAGGCGTTAGATTTAGGTACAGATATGCAGGTTCGATACCACGTAGCGTTAGAAAATTTATTTGTAATATAATGTGTAAAAATGTTATATATGTATTTACTCTAAACAGGACTATTAATATTTAAAGTTGAAATACTCGCAATCATTTAATATTTATTTTTTAAATACCTTTTTTGTTTCTCAACGACTACGTGAAAATAGTTAATCTTGTCTGGGTGCTGCGCGTGTGGAATTCATATATTAATATGCTCCAATTCTAAAGTAAAAAAAAAATCAAATTGATTCTCTAATTCAGTGACTGATGCTCTCCATACAATTGAAACCCGAATAATTTAAATCTAGTAAAGCACCAATTAATCTTATCCGGATTACGGTCAGGCTCTCCGACCAGCTCCGGTCATGCTGCATGGCTGGACGCTGGCTAGCGCAGCGTGACGATGCTGGTTGGATTCTGACTAGACACCCCGGCCACGGCCAGACTTAAAGTCGGGCTCCCCGGCCAGCTCCCGGCTTAAAGCCGGGTTCTCCGGCCATAGAATGGCCAGCCCCCGACTTAAATTTCCACCCGGGTTGTGACCATACTATTCTGTCTTGACATTTACTTTACCTTAATACACTTGTTTTGTTAATGGTTTATCTTTCATTCTCTCAACATGCCCAAAAACAACGGAAAATGTCCAAGCTTGTAGGGGATATTCAAAAGTATGGAAAAAATTCTATACTTTCGTATGGAAAAATTACGATTACCAAGATATACGTACTTATCAACTTGTTCTATTCTTTCATGATTTAAGGCAATGTTGCATATTGTTTTCTCACTTTTTCCTTCGAATACCATAGTTTTTGTGTTAGTTACGTTAATATTAAGACTCATGCAACTCATGCTTGTATTCAGCTTTTTCAGCATTCTTCGCAAATTTTCGATACTGTTTCGAGAACCACATCTTCTTCGTCGAAGAGAGCCATTTTTAGACACTTGTAGGAGCCATGCATTGTTTTCGTACTCTTTCAGGACTTCCCAAAGTCTACTTTTATCCGCCTCATCAAATGCTTTTTCTAGGTCAACAAACGTATAGAAAACTTTTTTCTGCTGGCAAGATTTTTTCTGTGGACTGCCTTAAGTTAAATATTTGTAAATTCGATTGAATAAAATTGGATCAGAACCTTACCATCCATATATATTTTATTGATATCTCTGTTGAACTGATTAATATAATATACTATTATTAGATTTATTTATATTTTATTTATATTCTGTTCTCAAAATCCAGACTACAAACTCTCTGGCTTCTAAGTGGGCGCTGTTGAAATCACCGCAAAAACATACATTTCTGTTGTGGGTCATTTTGAAGTAGATAAAGTTGCATTTTTTTGCATCGAAGCGAAAAAAGACTTCAATGTCACATTTAATTTTTTCTTTCACGATACAAATGAATAAAAACTCATTAGCGGCTAGTCAGATATTAGAGATTTTAATATAACATAATATACAAAATTTTACTATATTTGTCATGAGAAGTCAATAAGCACCTGGTCTCTGTCAAACTACACCTTTCAGATTACACAATCTTGGCAAAAACAGATGTGGGCAGGATCCTTAATAACAATGTAAGGCATTTTTGTACCTGCGCTTCATATAAATAATGCTGTTTTTTCATTATTTTTATACTGGAAAAAAGTTTATGGATACAGCGTTCTAAGTGAGAGTAATACTGTTTTGCTTAAGCGTGTTTTGGTAATCTATGTCTTGATTCAGTATGACTTACGGTTTATTTGTTTGCATGTTATCTAGAGAAAGGCAAAAGCATAAAATCCATTCAAATATGCGGCATTTATTTAACATTTTTCATATCCAGAAAGATAAAAAACAACCATTTTCACTGACTAGACAGTACAAAACGATTATATTATGCTATAGAACCTTCTAGTTAATATAATTACTCTCTATCAAGTAATTATGTTGAGTAATTTATTAATTAATTATTATGTAAATTATCTCTCCGCTAAATAAACATTTAAGTTTTTCGAACGACTTTTCTCCCTCTCTAATGAGAAGATTTGAAGATTAATTTTCTTCTATGTATCCTTTAGAAATTTGTTACTATAATCATATCAGATTTTTTTCGGATATAAAGAGTCATATCAGATGGTAGATGAAAAGACCATGCAGAGGGTAGTAGGTATCCTGTTATCAGAACACGGAAGGCATTGAAGCCTGGTGGCCAATTTCAGCCATCCAAGGTTGCATATCAGAGTGTAAGTATCCTCAGCCTGACTGCCAGTCTAAGGACTGCCAGTATAATCTTGCTAACTTGAAAAGTACAATGTGCATGATCGTATTACATCTCAAAGATTTCGACACCTCGTGTAGGAGCCGATGGTCCGACACGGTGAGGGATGAGAGGGAGAGAGAGTGGGTTGAAAAGAGGGGCACGGAGTGAGAAGAGGGAGGGGGTGTAGCGAGAGAGACTAGTTGGTAAGTTACTTAGCTGGCTGAGGGACAATATGAGCTCGCCGCGACCATGCCAGGCTGCATCCTTTCGAGGAGCCACTGAGAGGACGCTATCTCCGATCACTCGGCAGATAAGGCCAGCGCGCTGCGCAGCTTATTGTGGATCGGGTATGGTCGTTTAAGGCCCCGAGGGAATATAAATAGGGGATTGAGTTGTAGCCACGAGTGGAGGATCTTATGTAGATTCCTTGTAGATCGTGCACCCGATTCGATCGCGATCGGCTACCCGGTACCGAGTTAATTAAAATTGTGCGGAGCCCAGCATCGATGCTTTTTTTGATCCCGCCCCAAACGTCCTCTTCCTACTTTGTGCCGCTGTTCCCTGTTCCTGCTGCTGTTTCTGTTACCGCTAACCGATTCAACTTTGCCTCCCCATAAACTCCTCTGATTTTTGGTATCTGCTTGGGAGGCTGCTTACGTTAGATGCATGAACCCTATTACCTCGATGAAAAGGAGGCGATGCAACACTCCGAAAGACTCCAGATACTAATATAGAACTTGGATACTGCTACTGCGCGCCCAATGTAGTTTTTATGCACGGTCTCCACTGCAAATTTCAATTTTCTAC
>NC_046664.1:119761771-119773945 GCF_010883055.1 Belonocnema kinseyi
ACAAGGCCCATGGATGCTTTTCAGGCTATAAACCAGTCAAAACTTGCCATATCCTTTAAAAACAGATTATCAGGAGGACTACCTCAAAACGCCATTCCCGTGTGGTAGGGCGAACAGATAGTACATATCCTGTATGCGCGGGTTGTGTATGACACACTCTTTTGCTATCATCGGAAATTTCTTGGCTTGGGATATGGCGACGATATGCGGCAGTGTAAGTAATATCAGCTTCGCACGTCTAATGAAACTCTCCGTGTCCGATATCAATCGGGGTGATTTAAGAAAGCAAACGTTCGCTCAAGCGACATCGACTAGTCCTTCAAATTGCTGTAGAAGATTCCGTGCATCGTCTTGTCTCCGAGCTGTTGGGAAGTTTTCCTTCTGTTCTTTCTTCATCCCGGACTTCAGGAGTGAGTACTCGGGATGGATAACGTTTAATTCATTTTGCTCACACCTGATATTGAGCTCGAGGCCAAATTTTCAGTAGCCTTCTCTGCTGCTTTGTACATACACGCTCTGGTGCCCACATCTTTATGCTTCTTGAAAAATTCAAGAAGAGTCTCTCATTCATTTCAGACTATATGTGCTGTACTCAGAATGATCCTGTTATGAGGACACTCGAGATTCAGCATTCCATGACCACCTTGATGGCATGGGATGCAAAGCCGCGGAATGGATGACTAAAGGTGTAAGCTTTTGCTCTAGAATATAACCTTTTATTGGTTGATGTCAAGGGATGTCGTCCTTCGTCCTCGGAACCACTTCAAATGAATAAAGTAGTGCTGGAACGCCAAGCACGCTTCTTACAGGTACTTTGTTTCTTGCTGACAGTTCGGAAGACTAAATCTTTCAGATAAGAAGTTTAAAATTGCATCGGAAAGCATCCTTTATAGAGGCTGCGTCTTGAATGTGGCTGTCTGACACGCACAGGTATAGGCTGGTCTCTTTGACGCCAAGGTCAAGTGTGTCAACAAGTATGTATGTATAGTTCTCTCTAGCGTCAAGAGCGCTTTTATTGATGAGATTAGACTCATCAGGGATGTCATTAAGTTTTTATCGCTTAAAATTAACTTTGGCGCATTTTTCTAACCCAAACTCCATTCCAATCTTTTGAGTGTACTATTTGGCAATCTTTAGATCTAGATATAATGGATTTTTATTTCTAGCGTAGATCTTGAGATTATCCATGTAAATTACGTGAATGAACTTATGCTTTCGATTTATAGTGTTGCTACAGATTTACGCTTGGCAATGTTAAAATGTGACAGATAGTGGCAATAATATGACGCAAAAGAGGAGTGGGGTCATGGTGTCGTCCTGAAAGACTCCTCTCTGAAAGCTGCCGCTGTTAGATGTCACACGATGTCATTCAGAAGAGATAGTAAATCTAATTTTTTAAAGCGGCATCAATCGCACTATGCATCTCACGATGCACGGATGAACCTTTAAGCTTTACAAAAGACAGATGATACGTCTATGGGAGGTCGATACGAAAGATTGACGGTAATCAATCCTGGCTGTGAAGTAATTTTACAGTGTGCTTAGACAAATTGTTAGCCTAAAATTCGTCAGGTCAACTAAGTTGCCCATCTTTGGCAGGATTAGTGTGCTCCTTTTCTCTAACCGCTCCAGAATATACTTTTCCGACTTTAATATGAGGTGAAAATGCGGGCCAGATGCTGGGTTGTTGAAGGAAGCTTCTTCCACCGAAAGTTCTTGATACCATTTGGTCCCGGAGAGGAATAGTTCCTAATGCCTCTTAAAACTTTTTTCACCTCCTCGAAAGTGTTGGGTGGGAATTCTTCCTTAGGTTTCATAAGGGAACTGCAAAGCTCCTTGAAGCTTTTTTTGCTTTTTTAGTTTTCTTTAAGTAAATGTTGGACATGTTCTGACTCTTCTCAAAAATGCCTCGATCTCCTCCGGTTTGAGCGGGCGGGTAAACAGTAACTGGAGGGACTTGGAAAAGTCGAGATGAGCGAGAGAAAACCGTTGATTTTCTCTGATCCACCTCTCGCTCCACTCTAGACTAATACTAGCGTTAGATAGAACCTTCATTTAGTCAACAATATGCTGCATGATGGTCAAAAGCTTTGAATTGTTAAGTATGTGATGACGGATCCGCAGTTCACACACGAACTTTCTGACTCTGGCAATGAAATTTCTGCCAGATTTTGTGTATATAATCACACATTGAATGCAGAATTCGTACTGTCTGGCCTAGCTTATCTTGGTGCTGAGTTAATGCAATCGTATTATGGTCTTATGAGCAGCCGTTTGTTTGTTTTATCGTTTGCATCCGCGAAAATTTTCGCTGCGTTATACATACCACAACTGATAGTAAAGAGGCGGTTGACTTTGCGCTTTGCTTATATAATCTCTTTTCCAAAGTTCCACAAAAAGGTTTCTTAGACTTTTTGCGAAAAATGCGAGAGTTCTGCCGTTTTCTCACACCATAGAGCGTACAGTAAACCTTCTCATTTAGGGACCATAATGGAACCAAAGCACTCCGACAGGTCTTCCCTGAGTAGATTCGCCCACTTAAAAGTATTGAGATTTTGCTGGACCATCGTACTGACTCTCTCTTGATTGGTTCCCCCAAATCTAGGGCAGTCGAAATGTTTTTTCGATCTATTGTCGGGAACCTTTTGCGTTTGATTGTTTTGAACCGCACTTACTAAAACAATGTTTAGTGCTATCATTGCTCTCCCCACGAGCTGCTAGGGTAAAGGATTTGTCCATCCTTGTAGAGCCCCGAATGGAAGGATGAGCTTGTATATTCTGAGAGGTCGTCCGGTATCTCAGAGTCCCCGTTTCAGATACCTCATCCAGGTGCCATTCAGAATTTGTCACGGTTATTGTACCTTCACTTGAATGTTAATTATATCAGGACCATCCCTGGCAATTATCCGCGACTGCTTATTATTTATTTTAACCAGATCTAGCAGTAACCCTTGGTTTAGGGACTTTTTATCTATAACCCGAAAACGCGTCCGGTGGCTTTGTTATAGGACATTCGGTCCGATTTCAAAGGGACGAAAACCGAATATACACACATGCATAAATACATATCTGCAACGAACATGCTTGTCATCCCGACAGTACTATATTTATTTAGATTGGAACCATCGACGAAGAACAAGCTCAGATCCCTTGATATCGGGACACGAAAAAAAAAAAAAAAAACAAAGGCATAAAGTCTTTTGTTCCGCGACTGTACATCTCACGCCGTCAAGGTGCTCGCGGAATATTGAATGTTGAATGTCTTCACAACAGGATTATTCTGGGTACAGAATATGGAGTCGCAAACGGAGGAGACCGCCTACTTAAAATGGTCAGGAATCACGAGCGTTTCTGTACAAAACAACGGAGGAGGCTGCTGAAACACTCAGACTTAACTTTAGTATTAGGGATAAGCAAAATGCATCAAATCTTATCTATCTTGAGTACTCACTACTGAAAGCCCGTATTAAGAAAGCACAAGAGAAAAACGTCCATGAACAGCTCCTCGATAAGAGGATGCACGGCCTCTTCTACAGAAATGTGGAGGATCAGTCAATTTCGTGTGAGCTAACTTTTGCCTTCCTTAAATCACCCGGATTAAAGTCTGGCACGGAGGGTTTCATTTTAGCATATCAAGACGGTGTCACTTCCACCTTAATATGCCGTCGCCATATTTTGAGCCAAGACATTCCCGATAAAGCTGCCAGGCGTGCCATGCCCAGCCCGAGCATTTGGTACACATACTCCCTATTTGTACAACTTTTGCGGTAACAACCTACATCCAGAGGCAGAATGCGGCACTAATAGTGCTTTATTACCATCTCTGATACTCTTACGGCATTAACCTTAATATTACTCCTCTGAATGCTCCTAGGGAAATTAAGTCAATTGTCGAGGTTGAGAAGTGACACATATACTGGAACTTTATATTCTCAACAATTGTTTCTGTTGCACACTAGAGGCTTGACATGGTTCTTCTTAAATTCGAGAAGCAAACCATGTTCGTTATCGACTTTTCGGCACCTGCTGACAAAACATTATAGCCAAGGAGAATGAAAAGAAAGAGTTGCGACGATTGTACCCGGAATATTCTGTTAAACTAATCGTTCTCATCATCGGCGCTCTTGGAGGTGACAAGTTTTCACTGGTCAGTAGCTTGAAAAGCATCCCTGCGTGTAAACAATACGCTAAAACGCTTGCGCGAAAAATGCAGAAGGCGATCGTCCTTAAGTCGCTTCGTGTCCTTATGGTGCACGAGACTTTTGCTGGCTCGTTGTATTGATTCTTTGGGATCGGGTGAAGTTTTTCAGATTAGCACCTGCTCTCGGCGAAATCCTGCGGTTATGCTTAGAAAAATCGTTTTTTTTTGTATTTATCGGTTTAATTATACCAAAGCTAAAAAATGTCTCTTTAAAAAGTTGATTGTGTTCGAAATTCTGTTTAAAATAAGCACAGGGTGAAGCCAATTTCTTTTCGAATTGCAAGAACTTGAAGTTGTAATAAAAAAGTTGGCTAAATTTGAAAACATCTTATCTATAGACAAATCAGAATAAAAGTTAAATAAATATACGTTTTGCGGAAATTATATAAAACATTCATGATTATATGTTTCATATATTTTACAAAAATATTTTTGTTACTAAAAATAATATTTAAATTTTTCCAACTTTTTTGTTGCAAATTCAATTTCTTGCAAATCGAAAAGAAATTTTTTATGATACATTTTATTGAAGTAGACCTAATGAAAGTGTTTGAAAATAACATTGCTGATAGTGCTGATAAAGTTTTCCTTTTATATTTTCCACATTAAATGCTTCCGTGCTTGAAACTCGAGGATGATTTTTTTTTCAAATTGAAATTTTTGACAAAAACTGTCTCAAGATTCCATCAAGTTTATATTAAAACAAGAGTAACAAATATATGATACGCATGAAATGGATGCTTTTAGATATGATCAATTTGTTATAAAAGATAAACAAACTGCAAAAAATAAAATGGCGCAAAATTGATGATAAGCTGGAGTCAAGACAGGGCCAGGCTCGGCGATCTAGTCTGTCCATCAAGGTTGGCTCTGGACAGATTATGCGTTTTACTCTAGCTTAAACCAGGCTTGAAAGCAAGGCCAGGGCCTAGTTTTATCAGGCTTAGCCCATTCAGACCCACGACCAAATTTCCCCACGGGCGTTGCAGAATGTAGCTATTAATTTAAAGTATATTTAAGGTTTTGTAAAGGATAAGCTAATTATGATATAAGATCAATAAGAAAAAGAAATATATTTCAGAATTCGACATTTATTTTGCAAAATTTTAACCCTTAAAATCTGAGATTTTTAAATGTTGATCACATGAAACCTAAATTTTCGAATATTAAACTTTAAACTTGAAAACTTAAAATTTTTAGAGTGATATTAAATTGACCATTTTTACATTCTCATCTAATGAGAAGGCATTGGTTTTATGTAAAATTTTACTTTGTCGGTTTTCATAAAATATTTACGTTTTGAGACCCACTGAGTCAGAAAAAACGATTTTTACGAAGGTGTCTGTCTGTCTGTCTGTCTGTCTGTCTGTAGTCTGTAGTCGGTTGTCTGTATTCTGTAGACACGATAACTTTCGAAAAATTGATCAGATTGGATTCTGCGTTGGCACACTTTTTTAAGGCCTAAAAACAAAGAACAAGTTCGTGAGCCAGCTATTTTGGATCAAAATTCAAAAAGTGAGCACGTTTTCAAAATTTTTAAGACCACATTTTTTCAAGATTTAAAAATTCTATGGACGGTTATTCATAGTACTCAGAACCCCAAACAATTTATCCTAATGACTTTTTTCTATAAAAAAAAATAGATTTTAGAGTTAGAGCATTTTCAAAATCCAAAAAAACAAACTAAAATGAACATTTCAAGCCAAACAACGCATGCCATGAAAAAAAGTCAAGAGAAGACGTTGATTTTTGGAAGCCCTAAAAAGTGGTTATAACAACTTTTTTGATTTGGTCGAAAAGTTGAAAATTCAAAATATGATCGTATCTTAACTTTTTGAAACAAAATTTTTTCAGGATTTCAAAATTCTGTGAACAGTTGTTTATCGTACTTAGAAACTTAAACAATTTATCGAAATTACTTTCTTCTGTAAAAAGTAAATTATCAGAGTTAGACCATTTTCAAAATCCAAAAAAGAAAACTAAAATGAACATTTTAAGCCAAACAACGCATGATATGAACAAAGGTCAAAAGGAAAAAAACTTTAATTGTTTAAAGCCCTACAAAATTATTATAACAAATTTTTTGATTTGGTCGAAAATTTAGAATTTTATCGTACGAAAAATAATGAAAAATCCAAAAAGGCCGTTTTTTGGTCAAACTATGGAAGATACGAAAAAATGAAATAAACTAAAATTACGCGCCCTAAAAAGATCTACAATTTTTTAACAATCACTTTTCGATAGGACGCGTAGTTTTTGTTCTTAGTCGTAAAAAAGAGTATTAAAAATTAAAAATGACAAATAAATTTAATTTTTGGACTAACGACATAAGCTACAAAAAAATTTGTTTATAAAAAAAAGGCTACAAATGTTTATTATTAATTTTTTATAGGATGCGCAGTTTTTGTTTATTCGTAAATCAATCAAACTAAAAAGATTAATTTTTTGACAAACAACGCAAGCTATGAAAAAAATATATAGACTCATTCAAGTTTTTCATGAATAATTTTTTAGAAGACATTTAGTTTTTCCTTTAATCGTAAGTTATAACCTTTAAAATAAAAAAAATAAATTATTTTAATAAATTTTTTTAAATAAATATTTTTTGTAAAACGACACAAGGTATGCACTAAAATTAAAAGACAACAGTTGTTCACCCAAGAAGATCTATAAATTTGTTATTAATCATTTATGTATAGGACGAGATTTTCTTTTAATCGTAAAAAATAAGATTGAAAAACAATTAAATTTTTAGAATAAATTTTTGGAAAAAGTACACGAAAGACGAAACAAATTTTTTTTTAAATTTTCTTTGACCAAAAATATCTAGAAGTTTTTTATAAAATCTGATTTAAAAATATATATAGTAAACAAAAATCTGCACTCTTTGCGGGCGCGTTCTTATAGCGCTCTGTGTGCGTGGCTACGCGATACACGTTCAGTCTTTGTGTTTACCCCACATTTGTGCGCATTTTTTTTAAAATTAAAGGTCAAAACATCGATAACTTCTATTTGGTGATTGCGAATCCTCTTTTGTCGAACCTTCTTCCGCTTTAACGAACACATTCTCATTATGTATGTCGTACTTCGCATTCGATTTTTTCAAAAGTGAAAACTTTTTTGCATTATTACATTCTGATCAGAGAAGGTATTAGATTTGTGTAAAATTTGACCTCCCCCCTCCCAGTTTTGTCAAATGTCCACGTTTTGAGACCCCCTGAATCCGAAAAACAGGTTTTTACGAATGTGTCTGGCTGTCTGTATGTCTGTCTGTCTGTCTCTCTGTGAACACGATAACTTTTGAAAAATGTAATCTATTAGATTGCCCTTTGGTACACTCGTTTAGTGTCCTAAACTAAAGATCAAGTTCCTTAGCCAGCCATTTTGGATGAAAATTCAAAAAGTGGCCACATTTTGAATAATTTTGAGACCACTTTTTAAAAATTCTAAAATTCTCTGTATGGTTATTCATAGTACTCAAAAAATTGAACAATTTATCCGAATGACTTTTTTCGAAAAATGATTAAATAGTGATAAGTGAGTTTTCCGGGAGCCTATCGGGCATTTTCCGCTTGTCCGGTGGCCCAGTACGCCCTTGCAGACGTCTAAGTACTGTTAAAGTTATTTTACTTCTGTTCGGGGAAAGTTTAGGAGAGTAAATTGAGTAATGGAGAGTAACTATCATTGGGACTTAATCTTACGCTCAAGCAAACATAAGTACCAGGCAGATACTGTCAGTCAGTGTTGGTCCAGCAATGATGGGCCAGTTCTGATCGTAAATTTCCACACAATGCATACAGAGGAAATATAGGTTTGAGTGAGTGGCTGGTTGAGACGAAGGCATAAACGACGGTGCGAACAAACAGAAACGTCGATATAAACATCCGAACGTCCACCTACCGTATGTTGAATGCTGGCCTAGTCGCTCTGTTGCCTTCTTCAAGTCCTCTCGAATGTGGCCTGATTGATTTATGGTAAACTCTGTCACGCTGCGCCACCCAATCATCCACCCTCTTAAGTCTGCACTCTGCTACGAAACAAAGACAAAGTTCGCCTATCTCTGTATCACGAGTTGATCCACCATTATCGCATAACTGCGTACAAGCTTGTTTGTAAGCGAGTAACTAATATTTAAAAAACACTGTTTTTGGATATATTTTAGATTTTTGGGTTGGGGGTTTGGTGCTAAAATGGTTTTTGCGTTCAGGATTGTGGGCTTGGGGTTTGTGGGGCTTCGAGTTAGCAGGCTTAAGGTACGTGGATTACGGTTTTGCGGGGTAGGGATTTGTGGATTAGGAATTTGTGGGTCAGGGGTTTGTGGATAAAAAAACGTTCGACTGTTTCATATCCGCCTGGAACTTATTTCATTTTCGAATATTGAGAAATTCATTAATATAACATTTTCAAAGACTTGTGATTTAAGATGCTGTGTATCGATTTTTCAGAAAAAAATCGCGATGCAGTGTTACTCTTAATCTTGGCTGTCTCGTCCTACATAAGGCGCGTATTTCTTAGTTCAAATCAGTTATTAGTTTGCAATGCTATTGGGTAGAAGGATTATTGGATAGGCCTCCATGCGATACAAGCTATGAGTAAGGATGAACATTATGAACTAACACTGAGTAAGCATAAGGAATAATTTGAATTCCAATAGAATAAGTTGGATTAAGGCTTACTAAGAAGAGTAACAATCTTTAATACAAACTTAAAATTGAAATAGACAACATAAATCACGGATTAAGATGAAGATCCAAGACAACAAAATGACATTTTGAATTCAGGTTAATATTTAAAACTCTTGAATAATAATAAATACTGATGCAAGATTAATGCAGTTACATGAATATGTCTCTGTTTGCGTGTGTAAATGTATACTCTGAGAGTAAGGGCTATGATTAATGGTTCAACATAATACATACTTAATACAAGGACTAATCCTAATTAATAGGTATAAGGTGTATGAATGATTGTAAGAATAAAAGGTACGGAATCATTATATAGAATAATCTTGTGGATTTAGTCCATATATTAAAAATTGATAAAAAGTCTGAGAGTGAGGTCTAATGCTAACACTGAGGTTCACAGTAAAAACTACATGATTATTCATACTACTTGACTCCGTACACTGAAAAAAAGTTTGTGAATCAAAAAGATTTGTTTGAATACGTACAATCATGTTTTTGTTCAATTCAAATAAGTAGTTTAATTGTATGAAAATAAGAAATTACTGAAGCAGGTGAATAATTACTTGAGCCTGTGAAATGTTATTTAACCGAATGGACGATGTCTTTAACTGAATGAAATTAGAAATTTGAATTTAAAAATCAGTCTGTTGATATGATCGAATATAACTATAATTCTAAGAAATCTTTTCCTGATTTAAAGTAATGTCGATTGGATAAAATACAAGTTTATTTAATTGAAAGATTTGATTTCTCGTTTCAAAGAAATGTACTGTCACCTTTCATAAATATTTTCTGGCACCAAAGAAATGACAGTTGCCTAGAATAGAAATGGGTTTTGTTTGAATGAACGATCTCCTATTTTAAAGAAATATTTATCATAATTCTGTAAAACATTATTCAAGTGTAATAACAGTATTTTTGATTGAAAGAAATTTGAATTCCTTGGAAAGAAAAATGCGATCTATACAAAGAAATGTTTGATAAAAGAAAAAAATATTTCTTTCACATAAAGGAATATCTAGTTGACTTCAATAGCAGTTTCCTAATTTAAAAGATACATTTTATTAATTGAAAATAACGCAGTTTTATTATTTAAGTATTATTTTTTGAAGTAAATAAATATTTCTTGATAATAAACTTACGAATTTTTAGATCAAAGCTGTTATTCATCAAGTCCAAAACCTCTTGCGGAGAAGCAAATCAATATTTCTTTGGTTTAGGGAAACTGTTACATCTATTTGAAACTGAGGTACTTCAGTCGAATATAGATCTACTATCACTTAATGCAATATTTCTTTGGGAGAAAGAAATATCACTTTGCGAAAAAATTACTTTGATCTTAGCCATAGGACCGAGCAGCGATACTGAATGTTGTTTCTGCCACTCTCCGAGTCTCGACGCGCCAAAAAGTCGATTGCTGGCATGAAATGAATATTGTTTTCAGTTTAAAGAATATACATTTACATTCAAAAAATATTTTCTTAATTGAAATAATATTTACATTTGTGTTGAGTATAATCATTGTTGGAATGCAGTATATATTTGTTTAATTGAATGTAATATTCCTTCATCTCAAAAGAATATTTCTTCAATTCAAATAATTATTTGATTGCAATCATTATATCGATTTCTGGCATAAAATAAATTTTGTTTTCAGTTTAATAAATATACAGTTGCATTAAAATAATATTTTGTTAATTTTGATCATTCTTTCATTGTTATGATTTTGACAGTTCTTCGCATGGAATAAATATTTCTTCAATTGAATGGAAATTCATTTACCTTGAGTGATTACTTTTTTGACTCAACAAAAATAAATTAATTAATCCAACGATGTATAAATTATTTGATTTTTAAAAATATTTATTCTTTTGACGAGCCGATTTCATTGAACTAAAGAATTAGTTTTTTAGGTGCCCAAAACATATTCAATAAACCTAGGTTCTTACATTCTAGGAAATCATTCCTTTGACTTAATTCTTTTCACTTTTGATGTGGAGAAATATTGTCTTGTATCAAAGAAATACCGCTCAAATAATTCATCTTCTCGAATGAAAGCATGAATCTTGTTCATCCAAATAATATTTAATTAACTGATCTAAACAATTCCTTCGCCCAAAGATAAAAAACCAAAGAAACGCATTTCCTTGAATGAAATAAATTTTTTTTAGTGTAGAAGAAATTTGAAGACTTAGACTAATTATTGAAGTTAAGAAGTATTGCGAAGGCCTGCCTATAAATAATTAAATTTTGATTTAAGGCCAAGTATTCAGAGTTAGTTTTAAGAGTGAGAATTGGCAGTTGAGACTATAGCTAAACATTAAGATTAAACTGAGAGTAAAAGGAATTTATAAAAAGTAGATTCTAAAAACCGGTCTGGAAATGAGAAATAAGCACCATAAGGTATTAAAAGTCTTATTTAGTCATTAAACTTGACTACTTCTAAATTGAGAACGAAAAAAAATGAGAATAGAGGTTAAAAATAAAAACATATAATCAAAAATCTCAGGTCATGAGACGTGGCTATAGCTTTGATTTACCGTGGTTCTACTGGGTGCCGGTGTCATTTTTATATGGCTATTGCTCCAAGTGAAGAGAGCACGTCTTGAAAAGTGGCCAAAGGTGTGATTTACTGCGGATCAAATCGGATTCAGTGTCATTTTCGTGGATGGTAATTACTTTCAGGGGAACCCTGCAGTGATTGTTTAAACTATTTTTAATTACTTATATAAATTATTTAGATATGTTAATCTTAATATACACAATCTTAAGAAATAGCACAAATATATTCAGTAAAACTGACGAACCAGCACAGAAGACTGATGTCTTCAAAGTCATAAGGGGTACATTGGGCAAAGTTGGTTTCATTACAGTAACTTATTTTATTAGATTTGGCTGGGACGAAAATCATGTGAAAGGTTTGCACTAAGAGATAAACCTCGAAAGTACCGTTTTTACAGTTCGTGGCATTGACTCTTCACTCCTCCTCTTCTTCTTTGTTGCCAGTGTCTCTCTTAACTCTTCAGGCGATTCTCACTCGTCCGGCAAGTTTTATTGTGTGGGATATTTACTTTAATTAGTGTCCGAATTGTCTTAGATTTAATTAAGACTGGAATTGGTTTATTGGCCTCGCGCAGTGGATGGACTCAAACATCTATATTTATAGTCGTACAAAAATTATGGGTCTTTTATAGTGGCGCTTCGTAATTAATACTTTCCACCTTTATTATTACTATACTAACAAATGGTAACTCGAAAGATAACATAGTTTCATTTCATAAAAAGTAT
>NC_046664.1:119774045-119785257 GCF_010883055.1 Belonocnema kinseyi
GAGTTTAATCAATAATATTCGTTCTGAATCAAATTAGAAATTTAGATATCATACTATGTAAAATTAACCTATATCAATTAAAGTAATAAATGTGAGTATAAATTTGCATAGATCAAGAAGCTGAAAAAGATAAATTATACTAAATATGCCTAATAAAATGGACTAAAACTAAGTAAGTAGAGTGTGCTTGTAATATAACGTAGAATGGAGAAATATTAACAACAAAAGGAGAATTAAAGGCAGCTATAATGGTTGATGAACACGCTAGTCAAAATTAGGTCTTTCGTTTTAACCCGATCAGGTTATTGCTTTTTAGTACCTTCTCAGGGTATTGTGGGTCTTTGCAGACCCAAGGCATAATAAAACGCTCAATTTTGAATTTTAAAATCTGGCAAAATTCATGTGCCTTTTTGAAGACTTCTCCTTTAAGGGCGCATCATAAAGATTGCAAAAAAATGTAAACAATATTTTATTTTTAGCGACAAACACACCCACCTCAGTTGACTCGTTCCGTAGGTGGACGAAGAATTCACAAGACTTCAGTGGATGTATGCTGCGCCATACAATAAGAGATAAAAGATCAATATATGAATTTAAAAAACGACAAATCTTTCGAGAATACTCATAAACTTCATGAAAATTCAAAAACTTAACATCGCAGAGGAAACTGGGGTTTCCATTAGAATCCAATTTTGGTTCCAAAAGAGTTGCAGCTCTGCAGGAATCCTCTTGGCTATCTACAGTTCTACACTATCCCTAGTGGAAAAATCTTCTGGCTGTCTGATGTCAGATCTGGCCCAGATCTGGCGATGTCCAGACCGTCTACTACACTGAAAAAACTAGTTGGTTGGAACAACTAACAAAGTAGTAGGCCCAACTATTTTAGTTTGTAATATATGCCGCTGCTATTAAAGTGGTTGAGGCTACTACTTTTATTCGCAAGATTGGTAGTAGTTGTCCTTACTACTTTATTTGTTCTCGCTACAAGTTTTGATGGTAGATACTACTTTCAGGTGGTCTTACTACTTAAATTAGCAATTCTTACTATTATATAATCTTATATAATATTACTATTGAATCTTATATTTTTTCACTATTCATATAATTATAGTCATCCCGCTGGCAAGCTGAATTGTCACGATGATGAATTTATACAAATTAGGGTACCTTTTCACGGAGACTAGGTTATCAATCAATCAAATTTGCAATAAACAACCAATGTAACTAGAAATAAATCCTATGAAAAATATTAATTCCACGATTATTTCAAAAAAGGCCTCCATGAAAAGGTGCCCTAAGCGTAGGCCTTAGAGAACGCCCTAAGGATCTATACGATGTTCTTCAATATTTTCCACGTGTTTACACATTATACGCAAAGTTTTATATAAAAATGGCGATCATCGAAAACATGACGCGATAATTCGATGCGAATGTTGGCAGCACTGCTCAAATTTCAGTTCTACCAATATCGCCAAGGGGCAAAGCTTGTAACCTTTACTACTTTTACTTCTTGGAAAATGAATTGCTGGTAAATGTAACTAATTTATTTGTTGTGACTACACTGTAAAAAATAATTGTAAATTTTCCATACGAATGTATGGCATTTTTCCCATACTTCTGAATATCCCATCCAAGCAGGGAAATTTTTCGTTATTCACTTATAAATTTCCCATACATTTCGAGAAACCCATACACTGGTATAGAAAAATTTCCAGACAAGCATGGGACTTCGATGCGCGACGGCAGAATGAGCAGCCGAGTGAAGCGCGCATGTGCTATAACCATGATGAATAAACAAGGAGAATAGTATAATACAATCATGGCGTAAATCGTCTATTCATAACAGTTTCAGTGCACACTTAAGAAAGATTTCGGAGTTGTTTTGTAAGACTGAAAGTGAGTGAAACTTTGGGAGTGTAGCAAAAGATACAGCGTAATCAGACATTTTTTAAAAAAGGATAAGGAAGCAACAGTGGAGAGAAAATTCGAGAAATACAAGGTAAGTTGAATTTGTTTGTAGCTAATAAGTACAAAGTTGTAGCAAGCGTTGCTGCAGTGTTATAGTTACATATTTGTAACCTTCATTTACATTTGTGTCCCGTAAGTGGGGGCAGATTTTTTAAGAGTGAAAAATCTATATTTTTATCATTCTTCCATGTGTCGCTGCAGCACATTCATCTCACTGTAGTTTTCTCATAAGGAAAATGTATTACGGTTAGATGAACGTATTGCATCATAGTATAATAGATTGACAAAAGAAACTATCTTTTCATTATCTTTTAACTTCATTTTTTGTCATTTTTTGAGGTTACGTTAGAGATGCTGACATCAAAAGTTTATTTTACATAGCTATTTACAGGTTTATATATTTTTCTCTGTAGTTAAATGTTTCAATTGTTATTTATCCCTTAGGGGCTGTACTTAAATTACGTAACGGATGATAGCCCCTTTCTTAGACCCCCCCCCTGTGACAGACCGTAACAATATATTTACCCCTCTCCCTTAATGTACTTCATTTTTAGTCTAGAAATATTTTAGTTATTTCTATTATTATTCATTCATTCATTTTTTTTAATTCCCTAATTTTTCCTTAACCGATGTTTCATTCATCTTGATCATTAAAATTTCAATACTAAAATTAAGTCTAAAATTTATCAATTTATTTTAATAAAAAAACTCTTTTCTACAATAAAAAATGGCTTTTTAAGAAAATACTTGAATTTACAAACAGAATAATTGAATTTTTTACATCATAGTTGAATTTTCATCCTACAAAGATAAACACCTAACAAAAAAATGTTCATAGTTTATATGTCAATAAAATAATGAAATTTATACAAAAGATTAAAAACCTAAAAGACAAATTTTCATGCAAATGTTTTACGCTCAAGAAAGAAATAAAAGTTTATTGAAATTGTTGAAACTTCAAGCCCAAGAACATTAAAAAAATTAAACAATTATATTTTCAGTTAGAAAATTAATTTTATACTAAAAATAAGGTTTAAAATATATGGAGGCTAACTAAACTGTTAAATTCTGAAGAAAATGATTCAACTTTCAGCCAAAAAGATGATTTTTTACTAAAAGTATAAATCATAAAAAAAACTTCAACAATAACTTTTAACTGACAAATTAAATTTTCATATTAAAAAATCAAATTCCTACTGAAACATATGAATTTTCTAATTAAAAAGATTGATGAAATTTTCGCATTTATATAATTTGCCAATTTTCTGTTGAATTTGCAATATAATCCATTAAGTCAATTCATCTGAGAATGTATTATTTTGGTCGTATGTTACTATTAGAAGTAATGCTGCATTCAGTTGTCAAGGAATCATGCTTTGTCAATTTTCTTAAAAAACGAACGTACGGTTCAACCTTTTTGCAGGCCTTTTTCGAGGTAATGCATAAACTGTAGCGATGTTAATTACTTTAACCATGGCAACTGAAATACCTTAAAATTCTTTGCAATCCCTCGGTTTTTTTTTACCTAAGATCCTTCAAAATTACTAATTTGCATTTACTAATTCAAATTTGCAGGGTTTTTCGAAAAATCAGTCATAAGGGTGACACAAAAGAGGCAAAAAGAAGAGGAATCCGCATACAATCAATCCTCAAGAGCAGAAATTGATGGACCGCACAGGCGAAGAAGCGGATTTTGTCGCTAACGAGACAAATTTCTTTTAATAATAATAATAATAATATTGTACATATTATATTTTATTTCATATTTTTCTCTACATCTTAAATATGAATAGGCTGTTTGATAGTTTTGAAGGAATTGCAATGTAGTATTAGTATAGTTTTAGATTCTTTGGATAAAATATTTTACAATTAAAAAAAATTAAATTGTGTTTTTAAATATTTGTATATGAAAAATTTAAACAGTCTCGGGTATGGGAAAAACCCTGACCTGGTATGGTAAAATTCCCATACACGTTACGAAAATTTTCCTATACCGATGTATGGTAAAATACTGACCCGGTATGGATAAAGTTCCATACACGTTATCGCAATTTACCCATACCGAGGTATGGAAAAATTTCAATACATGTATAGGAAATTTACCATAGTTTTTTCTTACAGTCTAGAATTAATATCCTTACTAATGTAACCTTCACCTTCTTCTTCACCTTTCATTGGCCAGAAAATAATCGCTAATTATCAGAAGATTTTTAAACTCTTTATCAGTATTGCCAAAACCTTCACCTGTCACATGCATATTGTCTAATATTTTTCGATTTTTTTTGCTAAGATTTTCATGAAAATCTGTACAAAAATCGAGGTGCGTATATTTTTTGGACAGATAGTAGTCATGACACTCTGGTCTGGCCCATATCTGGGACTGGTCAGCAATCCATAACATAAAAATATCTATGTACCAATCAGGCAAAGTTTTTTTAACATTTTTGAAAAACTGTCAGGGTATCCAAAATCATACACAATGAAACATTAGCAGTTAAAAAAATATTTTTTTTTTCTTATTTACCTGAAAGTCTAGTCTGGTTCAAAGCTGGGCCTGGTCAGCAATCCATAACACAAAAATTTCTAAGTATCAATCAGTCAAAGTGTTTTTTAAGATTTTCGAAAAATTGCCAGGATGTCTAAAATTATAAAAAATAAGAAATTAACACTTTTTAATATCGATTTTTTTCTTAATTTCTTGGCAATCTAGTCTGGCCCAGATCTGTGACTGGTCCGCAATCCATACCATAAAAATTTCTGGATTTCAATCGTTAAAAATATTTTAACCGTTTTTGAAAAACTGTCATGTTGTCAAAAATTATACAAAATAAGAAATTAACACTTAAAAATCAATTTTTTTCTTGACAGTCTTGTATGGCCTAGATCTGGAACTGGTCCGCTATCCATACGATAATAGTTTCTAAGTGTCAAAAGCAGCCAAATCTTTTTCACGATTTTTGAACAACTGTTAGGCTCTCTAAAATCATGTAAAATAAGAAATTAAACATGATTAAAAATCAATTTTTTTAAAATTACATTTGACGTAATTCTGAATCGTTGTAAACTAGTCCAAAAAACAAAAAAATTAAAAAGTAACACGAAGAAAAATTAGTGGAAATATTCGAAAAAAAAAAATTGTTTAAAAGAAAATTTGCCATAAAAATTGCTTAGGAAAAAATTTGGGATAAAAATTACTTAGAAAAAATGTTTAAAAAAATTGTTTACAAAAAATATATATAAAAAAATGTTTTGTAAGAAAATTTTAGTGCTTATGCTACGAAACCCAAAAAATGTAAATAGATTTATATTTATATTTCCGTTAACAGTTAATTTATTTGACATATATATGAGGTATAATAATAAAAAATAATTCATGAGGAAATAGAGCTGGTAAAATTTCCTTTTCATACTTTTTTGAGTTGCACCAACGCCAGAAGATTTTTCTACTAGGGATCTACTATGGGCGAGAAAACTATAGGCATCTGTCTTTGAAGCTTAAAAATTCAGTTAAAAAAAATGCTAGCGCAAAAAAAATAGTCATATAAAAGCTAAAAGCGTTCTACGTAAATTAGCTTGAAGACGTTTATGTAAAAAAAATTTTATGCTCAGCAGACTGAAAAACGTAAAAAAAAGTAAGGATTGTCGGGTATATTTAAGAACAGTCAAGTTTAGAGCATTATTTTTTATACAAGGGCCGATGGAGAAAATTTAAAAAAGTTCATGAGTGAGGAAAACTGTTGTGAACCAGTTGCAGTTGAGAAATTCAAAAAATAATAAAAATTGTTGTTCAAAAGTACAAAAATGTGCAACTATATTATCTTCAGTTCTAATACAGATATTCAAGCGATTCAAACTGCAAACTGTAATGGATAGGCTCTGTATTTATTATCAATTACCCGTAAGGATGTGTTAGTCTTATTTTCTGTGAAAATTGCGATATTAAAAAAATTTTTTTTTTGTTGGAAAACAAGTGACAGAAAGCGGGGGGGGGGGGGCTGTTTTTTTACTGCCGCCCGCCGGTCCCTTTCTTCTACACGTGGCCAGGTGCCATCCAAGCATTCAGAACCAGAGGTCGAAGAATGGCACCAGCGGTCAGCAGTAAAACAAAAAAAGGGCCCCCCCTGCTTTCTGTCACTTGTTTTAGAACAAAAAAAATGTATAAAATTATCGTGATTTTTACAAAAAATAAGACTAACACGTCTTTCCGGGTGATTGAAAATAAATACAGAGCCTATCCATTACAGTTTGCAGTTTGAATAGCTATAATATCTATATTAGAACTGAAGATAATATAGTTGCATATCTTTATACTTTTAGGCAACAATTTTTATTATTTTAAAAATTTTTCAACTGGAATTGGTTCACAACAGTTTTTCTCATACTCATGAATTTTCTAAAATTTTTTCCATCGGCCCTTGTATAAGAAATAATGCTCTAAAGTTGACTGTTCTTAAATGTACCCGAAAATCCTTACTTTTTTTTACATATTTCAGTCTGCTAAGCACAAAATTTTGTTTACATATGCATCTTTAAGCTCATTAATGTAGAAAAACTTTCAGCTTTTAAATGACTATTTTTTTGTTGCGCTGGCATTTTTTTTGACTGAGTTGTTAAGCTTCCAAGGCAGATGCCTATAGTTTTCTCGCCGATAGTAGAGTAGGGTTGACATCCGAAAAAAGTAAAAAAGAAATTTTGAAATCGGTCAATATCTTCTTTCCCTTTTTTTATTTAAAAATTCAAAATTTGGAAAATTCCCAAAATTTTTCGATTGCTTAAAAATGATGGCGAATTTTTTCTGTGTACAGTTTTTGCTACTGCTAATAATAAAAAATTAGAAATTAGAACAAAATTTTGCTCAATTTAGAATTTGTGGAAAATGGCAAATAAACATGTTTTTTGGATTTAATTACTATGCACACATGTTGAAAAAAGTTGAATATGTCGAACCTGAAATTTCTTCAGCATGAACCAAAGGAAAAAGCTGTTATTTTGTTTCCTCTAACAAAACAATTTGTTTAATGATGTTTTAAGCGTTCAAATATAGTCAATTGTAAGTTTTTTTTGAGCGATTTTGACGAGTTGTTAAAACTAAGCTTTCAGACGCAAAAAATGATGGTGTTGTTACGACAGAACGATGTTTTTATAGAAATACGCTGATAAAATCATTTTATGTACAAAATCCCCCCCCCCCCCCCCCCCCCCCCTATTGGCATGGGAGTTAATGCGTAGGGGGTTCCTCGTTGATGGTAGGGACCTTGTAGTAAGGGACGCGCCAATCGGGCAGCTGACTGCGGATTGGTGGAGCGAAAAGACAGAGACACTTCCGTCCCAAATCAAGATACTATATCCAAATTTACTACAGCTTCGCGCTTCGGTGTACGAATAGTGCTTGTTGACATCTTGAAGTGGTTAGGCAATGCGCTTCGGTATAATATTAGGATTTACTGGTGCATTTTTGTATCAGTATAAACAATCGTAATTGAAAAATTCATTTCTTTACTACAGATACTTTTTATCAGGAATTTTATCATATTATTATTGAAAATTGTTTTTATTTTAACTTTAGGTGATCTTTCACAGGTGTCAGTAATTTATATACAAGAATTTATAAGTATTACACCGTAAGTAATCCTCTCATTTAATAAATTTTCAATATCAGTTTTCAATGAAGTAATCGATATATAATCATTAATTTCTTAGGATACCTTCGTGTTTTATAATTATTTACAAGATAATATAGTCGAAAAAACTTTATTCTGTTACATATTAACTATATTGGCTAAGTGTTCTTCTAAGCCAATCTAATCACTATTAAACAAAATAAAAATTATAAATATAAAAAAAATAATTTCCTAATACTTAAAGCGTCGTTACTGAAACGGTAATTCTTAACTCATGATAACTTTTTCTAAATGAATTCTTGTTATAAAATTTCTGAACTTAAAACACTTTTGTTAATATATTAATCATATATGTAATGAAGTACCTTACGATATAAAATAATTATTACAGTTTTAGGAGCATTTTCCTTTGGCGCTAACATTCTTATATTGTTTACTTCACATAATCACATAGCTATAGTTTCTTCCTTTTTACGTTTTTTCCTACTGCGCGATTTACACAGCGGATTATTAATTTATTTACAGTACGAATTTCTATTACTGTTCCCTTTTATTTAATAACTTCTTCTACTAATCTTCTGGGTTCACACTGCATACTTTAAATTGTTCAAATTTTTCTTTTTTACGTGTTTTTCGGATGTATATGTTCATGATACTGTTTTTCTTTTCAATTAAATTTTTTTATTTTATTACTATTACTATTGCCTACTTTTTTAAGTTCAAAACTATTAATTACTTTGATTATCCAAATCCAATTGAATACACGATTCAGGTATATTATTTATTCGCGTTTGAATACCTCGCGCCTTCTACCGCTGGCTTCAACTTCCGTTCTATCTTTCCATCACTACATGGCCTTTGGCGCGTCCCTTACTACAGGGTCCCTAGTTGATGGTATCCCGTTTTTTTACCGAACAGGTAATAAACTGCTCAGGTAAGAATTGTTCAGACTTATATTACAGATTTTACATTACAAATTACATTTGGTTTTTATTAAAAATTATATACAATATATATTACAAATTATATGTGCTTTATTTAAAGAGTTATATACAATATATATTATTGAGTTTGTATTGCAAATTATATTTGGTTTATATTAAAAATGATATCATAACGTTGTATAAACGCTTTTCGCGGCTGTTTTAATCAACCTTCCTTGAAATCCTTCTTGGTTTCAAAAGCAGACATACAATCTGCAATCAAAAATGTATTTGCCCCCCCCCCCCCCCCCCCCCCCCCCCCCGATAAGTCTAAAGAATTTTTTACCTTTTTGGGAGGGATTTTGAACATAATATGAGTCCATCAGCGAATTCTAATTCTAATTAAATTTTTTTGTTGAATAAAACAAAATAACAGCTTTTTTTTAGGTTCAAGCTGAAGAAATTTCAGGTTCGACATAATCAACTTTTTTCAAAATGTGTGCATAGGACTTAATCCAAATTCTAAATTGAGAAAAAAATTTTTTTATTCATTATTTTTTATTATTATTCAGTAGCGAAAACGATACATAGAGAAAATTCGTCATAATTTTCCAAGTAGTAGGTAAATTTTTTTGAATTTACAAAATTTTCAATTTTTAATTTAAAAAAGGGAACAGGAGATATTAACCGATTTCAGTTGTTGTTTTTTTTACTTTTTTCGGATTCAAAACACAATTTTTTTTTGCTCAGCTCAAACGATTCGATTGATTTGATCATTTTCACTCCGCTCTAATCTACAGTTAGTCAGTGAGACAGTAAGTAGGAAATGCTTAGTTCAAGACGCGGGGTGAAGAATGTTTTTGGTAAAACTGTGGCCAATAATGATAAATTATGAAATTATTACGAAAACATTTGTTTAATAATTAACATTTGTTAAACAATTGTTATCGATTTTTTGTTTCAACATTTGTTTAATATAAAACATTTTGTTTAATTGCTATTGCAAGACAAAATCACGCTTTTCACGTGGGATAGCCTGTTTTCAACCATCTTCGCAAACGGCCGCAGACGAACGACTTCATTTGCATACATCAATTATTACGCTCGCGGTTCCCATAATTAGACGTCTATTATTTATTACTTTCTTCCTTAATAAGCATAATAATTCTCATGATGTTCTTTCCTTGAAGAAGGTGAACTCGTGGTGGCTGCAGCTCTTGTGATAAATTCTATGCGGCGTGCGTGTGCGAACTCTGACCTAGGGACAATCGTTAAGGTAGCGCATTGGGCAACAACACGGGCCCCAAATACGGCCATGGATATTTAATTACCTACGAAACGGAACGATGAAAGGTGCTCGAGAAGCCAGGGGAAACAGACGTGCTCCACATTAAATTAGTACAAAAAAAGCCTTAACGATTAGGGGCAACAAAATGATAACTCTTGGCCCTTTTAATTCTTCTTATTCTTTACTTTCGCTTCAGTCAAGTAATAAGCTGAAATCATTCTGTGATCATGACTAGTTAATCTTATTCGATTACGGTTGTTTTGTTTCCTTAATATTTAACTGAAAACACTCTGAAAAAATTATATTGAATTTCTTTGAAACTGGCATAATGAATAATAGAACGAAACAATTTTGCATTTCCAGTGTAGCAGAAATTGAAATTAAAAATTGAAATAGTGAATTTCACTATTTCATCATGATTTTTTACTATTTCAATTTTGAAAAAGTAGGTCACCATGAACTAGTGAAATTCACTATTTCAATTAGTGGTTTTTATTATTTCACTAATAATTCAAATAGAAGATTTCACTAATCGAAAAAGTGGAGTAAACTTATTTAAACAATGGATGAGCTACAGTTACAGGTCCTAGCAAAAATAATACTTAGAATCTTATTTCAATCAATCGTATTTATTAATTACAACTCGAAAATTATCTCAACAGAGTACACATTTTTACGTTTAGAATTTCGCAGTCTTTCATCTCATAGCCACTTGCTAATTTCGGTAGATGAAAATTCTAAATTTCTTGCTTTAATATCTACAGAAGATTGCAATATTTGCAAAGGACTATAATAACGTCGAGAGAGACCGGCGCGGCACACTGATTTAGTAAGTGACTTAGTAAGAATTGGTGCAGTCAGATTAGCAGACGAAAAAAAATAAAACCCACATGCACCGCGTCGTGTTGAAGGTTACGTGACGTATCCTTTACACAAGCATACGACGTAAATGCAGCCTTATTTATTATAGAATGAAATGGAAGCTTCTAATGTGTTCCCTAAGTGTTTACATTTTTCTTGCACCTTCTTCTTTATTCCTTTACACCCCCCCCCCCCCATACACTTGCTTGGGGGTGGAAGGGGACCTACAGTTTAAGGTGGGTTCCGAACCACCAAGAGCAATAGCTTTAAGTACTTAGAGAAAACCTTTTTCTCTAGAGGTACGGGTCCCACGACTCTCCGGAGATAAACAACTCCCTTGCTAGGCTAGTGTTTATTGCATGGGCCGCCGAGGCTCTTCCAAAGTGCGAGGCGGGAATCGAACCCGCAAGCCGACGGAGTGGGTCCAAAGCCTACGCTTTAGCCCCCACAACCATCGTCCCACTTACTTATTTATTATGGGATGTTGAACTCTTTCGCACTATTATATTTATTTAAATTGCAATTGTACAGTACACATGATTATATATAGT
>NC_046664.1:119785357-119801669 GCF_010883055.1 Belonocnema kinseyi
TGCAGAAATATTATATTACAAACTCAAACAAAAAAATGTGATTAAAATAAAAATGGTCGGAATCGAACAAGGGTCTCCAACGCGTTAGCACGACGATATTCCATTTTGCTAAACTAGAAAATGGGATCCAGAAATTTATCGCTTTCATAAAGTAAATGCTAGCACTCAAATTGATTTCCATTAAATTATGCATTAATTATTCACAGTGATGGCATTTTTTAAACTCTAAGCACTATATCTTAACGTAATCAAATATTTTAATATCGAGGTTTAAAATTAATGTTTTGCTCTCTTTGGAAAATTTGTTTTTCAATTGTAACTTTTCAAATTATTCTAATTTATTGTAACAGGGATCTTTACATCAAACCAAATTGAGTGATTGATAAATTTAAGGAATTTCAGTACAGCGCTGGTCGGCTGACATCGTTTACACTCGGTTGCACTCAGTGAACGCTAGGATCGCTTACTAAAAGTCACTTAATAATATTCGAGAGCGATCTTCCGAATTTGTCTTACTCCATAATACAAAAAATAGAAAGTGTCATAGTATAATTCATATTCCTATGGACTATAGCAATTCCTCTTACAAATTTAGTCTTTTATGTTATTTTAGGTACTTATTACTTCTACTGTTTCTATATAATTTAATTATGTCTTTACTAATTTATCCTATCTAGGATTGTACTATAAAAAATACTGTGACTTCGTATTATCAATAAGAAAATTTCATATAAAAATAGCGTAGCTCACGATTATTGTATTAAAATATACGAATTAACGCCTTAATCCCTCGATTGTAACCTAATTTAGTCATTTTTCCAGTACAAAGATTCTCAGTGTAATTGACACCAATTTTTGTACACATATTCCTTCAGCTTCCTGGCAGGTCGTGAGATTATTGGGAGGGGGATAGGAGGGATACGGATGGGGAGGGGGGGGCACAGTCGCAGTTTTTGAGCAATCGCCTTACAACTTTGCGTAAATATTCTTTAGGCTCCCGGGCAGGTTGTACGAATATTGGGGAATGAGGGAGTGAGAGGGAGCACAATGTTTGATACACATAAATCAAGTGGCCTAAAATGGATGACCTTTATGAAAATCCAGATTTTGACAATTAGGACCAAATTTTGCACACATATTCTTTGGGCTATCCCCGTATTAAAAGTGAGACTTGGCGCAATAAAGTGCTGATACTGGGCCAAGTATCGGCGGAGGGTCAGCAAATATAAAAAGCCAATATAGGCTGCCAGCACTGGCTCAACATTGGGCTGATATAAATAAAACATGGTTTGCCGTGGTAAAAGTGACACTTGGCTCAGTAATGTGCCATCACTGGGTCAGACTTTGGCTGATCCTCGTGAAACATGGTTCCCCATAAAAAGTGAGACTTCGCGCAAAAAAGTGCCAAAACTGGGCCAAGCATCGGTCGAGGGTCGGCAAATATAAATAGCCAATATCGGCTGCCAGCACTGGTTCAACAATGGGCGGATTAAAATGCTGATATTGGCCCACTAACTTTAGCCGACCTTTGGCTGCCAAAATTGGACCAACACTGGGCCGTGTATTCAGCTCCGGCAATTCGCACTTATTTGAATTAGTATTTTTTACTAATTGAGTTTTAGTGAAAATTGTACTATGACAATAGTGAATTTCACCAATTGAAATAGTGGATGAAAGTAATTTCAGGGTTTTATGAGTGAAATAGCTTTCATCATATCGAATAGTGAGATTTTTACTATTTCAGATTTAGAGAGTACGTTTAGTACAGCGCGAACAATCTATTGACTTTGCATGCATGGCGCAGGTTTTCTTTTACTGTTAAATAAATAATCAACTGGCATTTTGGGCATAATTTATTCGCCTCCTACGCTGGAACCAGGCCCTCCGCAAATCTAAACTGTCGAATTGTCTTTCTCTCCTCCTCGTATATATCTTTCCATTTATGTCTCTTCCTCTTTCTTCTTTTCACTCAGGCTTTAGCGTAGAATACAGCGGCGCGCGCCTTTGCCCATTTATTTTTCCTTTCGCCTTTTCTGCTTTTTTTATCCTTTAGCTACGGTCCAGTTGTCTTCGTCTTTCATTTACGAGTGGTGGCATTATGCTAAGAGCCCCGTTGTTTCTTTAATTGACAATACCTTACGATGCGAGGTGGGAACAAACATCGACTCTGGCGCGCCAACATCGTATTGTTTCGGATTTTTGTGCGTACTTTCCAGAAGGACTGAGCATACCAACCGAGCTTCTTTAGAGTTCGAGGGTTCGCGAACGTGAGTGCAAAAAAGAAAGACTCAGTGTGGCGTGTAAGAGTAAGCGAGTACCACCATATTGTTCTTGCAGTGCAGGGATTAGCAAGTAACGACGAAGACACTCTACACCAACAGATAGGGCGCCAACGAACCCCATTAAAGGATACCTTCCACGATCAACTTCGGGGCCGCCGGCTGTGTTTCTTTTTTTCTTACAGGTGAAAATTCGTGACCACTACTTCTCCGCAGTTTAAGGTCAAAGTTACAAGACGCTAAAGCTTGTGACTCCCAATTACTCCCGAATATCCCCATAAGGGTTACATGATCCCACAGATCTTCTTATTTTGTTATAAATTAGTTACGTTCACATAGAGTTCACTTGCTAGTATCCAAGATTTCCGACTTCTATTATTTCAAAAATCCAAAAATCCGAGATCGATTAGATCTTTAAATAAAATGTTAGTACAATGATCATATGCAACCTGAATTCACAAAAATGAGTTTCTTGCATATGAATAGGCCTTTTGTTCACAACTTTTCTACGTAACCTGCAAATGCTATTTGTGAAGCCATTATATCTCATTTAATTGCGATAATATTTTGTAATCTAATTATGTTCATAAAGTTATGTCCATGAGAGTTTGATTGCATGTGTGCTTTAAGATAAAAACTATGTTCTTTATTATTATTATTACACTATTAAGCCATTTCCCTTTCGGGGTAGGCGTGACTCACTCGGTAGGGGAAAGGAGTAGTGTGTGGAAGGGATAGAGATTTTTCAGATTGACCCAGAATTCTCGTGCTATTTAAGTAAATAACACGTTCGTTTCGCAACACTGCTGCGACCCAGGTTGCTGATCAATCTCTCTAGCAATCACCCAAGCGAAGAACCTCACGAAGTCGTTATGTAAGGTTATGCCAGATTATGCAGGCTCTCGTGTTTCTGTGACTTCTTATGTCTCTTCTAATTAGGGTCTCATTCACACATTCTAACCATTCTTTCCGCGGTCTACCTCTGGGCACGCTGCCATATACTTTACCTTGACACACTTGTTTCGTTAGTCGTTCATTTTGAATTCTCTCAACATGTCCGAAACATCTTAACCGATTTCTTTCCCATGTGTCTACTAGCGTCTGTTCTGCACCACATTCGTTTAGAATTATCTCGTTACGTACTTTGTCCATCAGGGTTTTCCCGCATATTATGCGCATGAATCTCATGTCAATTGCGTTAATTTTACTCTTATCTTTTTCTTGATAAGTCCATGTCTCGCTACCGTATAGTACAGTCGGTAAAAATATGGAATTATGTATTGCCATTTTACTTTTATTTGATATATTTTTACTTCTGATAAGGAGACCTGCTCTACCAATAACCTTCTTACCTTCATTTATTCGTCTATCTAATCCCTCATTTATCTTCCCGTCCCTAGTAAATAAGCTACCAAGGTATACGAACTTATCGACTTGATCAATTCTCTCATCATTTAATAAAATATTGCATAGCGTTTTCTCACTCTTTCCTTCGAACACCATAGTTTTTGTTTTATTTGCGTTAATTTTGAGGCCCGTGCTCTTCATGCTTGCATCTAGTTTATTCAACATTCTTTGTAAGTCTTCGATAGACTCTACCATAACAACCTTATCATCTGCTAACACCAACCCACGTACCCTTACTGTTTGGAGATCCACACCCTCTTCGTCGAAGAGAACCATTCCTAAACACTTGTCCATAAATAATATAAATAACCATGAACACATAACGCATCCTTGTCTGTCTCCTTGAATAATATCGAAACAGTCACTCAGTTTCCTATTCACTCTTACACTCGCTTTGCTACCTGTATATATTGTTTTTATAGCTTGAAGGATCCATCCATTGACTCCATACTCTTTCAGAACTTCCCAAAGTTTACTTCTATCTACCTTGTCAAAAGCTTTTTCTAGGTCAACAAATGCACAGAAAACTTTTTTTCCTACTCTCAAACTTTTTTCTTTTATTTGCCTTAAGCTAAATATTTGATCCGTACATGACCTTCCTGGCATAAACCCACTTTAGGCTTCCCAAATCTTGGCTTCTGTTATTTTCATTACCCTAGGAATAAGTATTTTTGAATATATTTTACTTACGGTGCTTAATAAGCTAATCCCTCTGTAATTATTGCACTCACTGTTATCTCCCTTTCTCTTGTATATTGGTACGATAATCGATTTTTTCCAATCGTCTGGAACGTCTCCCATCTCGAAACATAAATTTATCAATTCGCACATTCTATGTGGTATGCACGCGACACCGTGTTTAAGCATTTCAGCGTTAATACCATCTACCCCGGCAGCCTTACTGTTTTTCAAGTTCGCAATTATATCCCTAACCTTAGTGACACAGACTTTTTCAATTGAGTTTTCCATCGCATCGTGTTCAACATCGCAGTTGTGGTGTCCTATAGCTTCATCTCCGAATTGTCTCCTAAAATAGTCTCTGAAAGCCTCTAGTATTCCGTCTGCATTATATACCATTTCCCCCCTACTATTTCTCATGTTGACAATTTCTGTACTTTTGTTACCTTTCATTTTTTTATAAAGTAGTTTCCTGCTTCCTTCAAAGTCGTTTTGTAATTGAGCAAAATGTCTAAGTGCACGAAGCGAAATATAGGTTCTTTATAAATAGGTTCCATTACAATTGGGATCATTCAGGACACAAACTAATGTATCATTTAGAGATTATTTATCATTTTGGGTTCCTTTTTAGCAAATGGGAATAACTTTGGTTGCAGCTCCTTTGGAAACAAAAATGGATTCTAATAGGAACGCCAGTTTCTTTTGCGGTGTATTCAATTGATATTGGGCCTAGAACCACTCTTTTTATTGACCATTACATTGTTAATGCTTAAAAGATAAGCAGATTTTTTATGCAGGAGATTTTCTTGAAAGTTTGAAGAATTTAAAACAAACAAAATAGATGAAAAATCTAGGCTGTATATTGTATATGTCTAAAAAAAAGATCAATAGATTTGCTATGAAAAATAATATGCATTACTAGGAATGTAGGACAACGGCCGCAACTCGTGTGAACGCAGCCCGCCGCTCCGCTCAGGCAGCAAGATTTGCACTCGTTGCAATCGCTGGGTTTCATCCCTTCTAATGCAACATCCCGTGCAGAAATTGCTAGATCTTTTCCCGATTACAGATTAGTCCTAATCGGTCTGACATGATATGGCCCTGGTGGGGCTAATTTGCGTGGCCCTGAGTCGTGTCAGACCGGGTTGGCACGGTTTCCTACTACAACGCTACCTAGTAAGTGTTCAAGGAAATTGCGATTGACAGTGTATTTACTTTGAACAGTTATTTTCGACAGGCACATGGAGTATATTTTGGTTAAATCCAATTATTATGTAAAAATTTCAAAAGTGAAAAGCATTACACTGCTGGGAAAGATATAAAATTCTACAAAGTTGATCAATTATTATTTTAAGGTATTAGATTGTTTCTGGCGTTTTTTCTACTACTGATGTTGAACTTAACACAAAATTGACAAGTACTTTTAATTTTAAGAAAGAATAGTGTATTTAAGACGGATAATCACAGGCCTGAAAATATCTTAAGACGGTCCTGAATCTGGGTTTTCCCCATCCCAAATTTCTGACCTGAACCCTTGAACTCAGTTCTTGAGCTTACACCGAGTGCAATAGTTGAATTTCCGCTGCTCCAAAGTTAAACTTATTACTATTCAAGGATATTTTTGTTCAAATTCAATTATTTTATTAAAAATTATCTTTTTTTGCATAAGATTTATCTCTGGTTCAAACACAGTTTTTTCAATATATTTTTTTTTGTTCGAACATCAATCTTTATCAGTTTAAAATTCAACTATTTGTTAAAAAAGTTCTGTATTTTGTTGAAATCTCGCTTTTTCTTCTTGTTAAAAATTAATTGTTTTATCTGAAAATGTAGCTTTTCCATTTTTGGTTGAAAATCAAATTTCCATAATTTATTTTCAGCTTTGCTTGTCCAAATTTCACGGTCACTTAGGAGGAAATGCTTTCCCACATAGAAAAATTGTCGGTAACGCGAAAGACTGGAGTAATAAACGATATAGTACACGTCAGTAGAGTTAAGAGTGGGCGTAATTACCAGGCGTTCAATCTATTTATTCATATGTATTAATTATTTAAGCAAAAATAGCCCATAATTTAGAACATGGCTTTGAAAGTAGGATTATCTGATCTGGGTCCGATTTGACCCGATCCATATCCGCCCGGAGTCACGGAAAAATGGCTCCACAGGTAGTTGAATTTAACTGCGTAGTTGAAATTTCAATTACACATGCTGATTTTTCATTCATATGTAGTTGTCAGGTAACGCCAGCAATCAGACGTATTCTGATTGCGGGATAACGAAGCTTTCGTTAAGCCTGAAGTTGGGGTATTCCAGCCATCGTATGCATACTTTTTCTTGAGACAATTGAATACCTGAATCACACATATACTCAGCAGGCAGCTTTCATTTAAAGACCTCTAATATAAATGTGAGATGAGTGGCCTAGTGCCGGCGCTAGCTGTACTTTTAGGCCGAAAATTAAAATTAACGCTTAATTTAACTGAACTATAAAAATTTACAATTATTTTTAAGGCTACCAAATAATTTACTTGATTTCATTAACAGGCATTTATAAATATTAATTATGATATAAAAAATATCAATTTCTACATACATTTAGAAATTTCTGATGCTTTATATTATGATGAATAGGATTTATAGAATAAATAAATAGTGATATAGTTGCATAATAATGAAGTGTATTTTTGAACCATACCTTTCACAACAATTGTATTGAATTTAAACTTTTTTTTCAGTTTTTGATAAAAGTTATGATCAATTCTTTTGTTAATATTATTGAGAATTTATGTGAACAATCATTCACGTTTAAAAAAAAAAGATTAATTGCATATTTTACTAATTATATCACGTTTAAATCAAAATTTGTTTTTTATAGTGCAACACTTATTTATTAATTAGTTTTAAAGTGAAAGAAAAGATTGCGATCTTTAAAAACAAATCTAAAGAATTGAAAATGTTGTAGAATTTGTTAATTACAACTTTAATGAATTATTTTATTGATATTATTGAAAATTAATGTTACCAACAATTTGCGTTAAAAAGGTCGTTCAAATGCATATTATAACCCATTATTGTGTTAATATAAAAACACTTTTTTCTTATAGTGCAACTCTTTTTTGTTTGCAAATTTAAAAGAAGAATTGTAATGACTTAAACTGTTTTAAAATTTTGTTATAACACAGTAAAAAATGTTCAAAATTATACACGGAGAAAACGATATCGCATGAATTGCAATATATACCGTAATTCCTGTGCTATATATAGTAATTATTGAAAAGTAACATTTTTCTTTTCAAGTACTATAAACAACTGTACACAGAATTTTTGAAACATGAAAGAATGTTTACTCCAATATTTTCAAAATGGGCTCACTTTTAGTATTTTTATCCAAAATGTCTGACGATCGAACTTGCCATTTAGCTTAGGACACTACAAAAGTGTACCAAAACCAATCTATTAGATGATTTTTTTTTCAGAATTTATCGTGCTCATAGACAGACATAAAGACAGACATAACGACAGAGAGATAGACATGCAAGACATATTCGTAAAAACCTGTTTTTCGGATTCAGGGGGTATCAAAACGTGGACCTTTTGACATGAACTAGGGGGGGGGGGGTCTAATTTTATACAAATCTAAAACCTCCTCTGATGAGAATGTAATAATACCGAAATTTAGAGAATTTTCATCAGCCGGATTGAATGATCCACTCTTGAGATCATAATAATCTGATTTCGGAGCATGTATTGATACTTTGTTCGTTGAGTACTTTAGCTAATATGCAAGCTTTTTATGGTTTCTGCTCGTGCATTGTACTTGAAAAATTAAAAAGTGAACGAAATCAAATACTAGAAAATATCACCTGTTAAGTGCAGTGGTTACCTGCGTGTGATTAGATACAATTTGAAGGTTATTTCGTTATGAAATCGGCGCCAAAAACTGGCGGTCATTTTGTTAAGCCTGACAAATGATCCATCCTTTCCAAGTATCGGATGCTCCGTAAGAATATCGTCATCCCGGCTTGAAATTGTAACTTCGTTCTTAAGAGACCCTGTCTAGATTTGCTATTTTCTATCGAGGCCCTAAAGTGGCAATCTATCGAGGGCGCAAGCGAAAGCGTCACGCTCTGCTAGCGAGGTCATCAGTAGGCAACCTAATGAGGGTCTATTAGTAGGGTCTTTATAGAATCTAGATAGTCCCTCACACACTATTATTCAAAAGCATATGCTATTGTTTCTTATTTTGTTGATTCAAATAAAATATTATTAAATTATTAAAAAATGGATCATGGTTTAAATTCTGAAGTGCGATGCTATGGTTGCAGTAATATTAATATTTAACCAGCACATTGCCATAATATATTACCAGAAATTTTTGATTAAAAGAAGGAAAATATTAATCCAATTGTCAAGTACATTCTCTTTGCAAAAGTTTCATCTAAAGATTTTACACCTTTCTGTAGCCTTTGACTTCTCTGACTTCTGTAGCCTCTGTTTTCTCGTATTTTTCTGTGACATTTGACTATTAACTATACTCCGCATGTGATTCTAAAAATAAACTTATTGTTAAATTTGACTAGAGAAGACTTATTATTAATAACTAAAGACAAACGCAGTTTAATAAAATATCCGCAAGCGCCGAGAATCAAACGCACACACCGCAGGCTTATAAGTCGAACGTCTAATCCCCATAGCTACGATGTCACACTGAGGGCAATATCATAAATGCTTGACGGCATTCATCGATACTTAGAAATTTATCGCCTGACGATTAGTAGGGCGCCGTCAAGACCCTTTCTATTAACTCATGAATACTTACTTGAGTTGAATATTTAATTGACATGACAAAAAAGGTATTTGAAAATAAATATGAATTGATTTCGAGTATCTTGGCTTTAAATATTATAAGTCCTATTTAGAGTGAATACATATACAGGGTGATTTCTTTAACTTGAAACTTTCAAATATCTCGAAAAACAGGCAATCTATGAAAAAATGTTATGAATCAAAATTTAATCACTCTGAGGAGTACATACACTGAAGTTAAAATCGGTTCTCCCAAACCTTCCCCTGGGGGTCGGGTAGGGGCAAGTTCGAAATCTTAAATAAGAACCCCTATTTTTCATCGAATATTCGGATTTTTTGGATAAAAATGCGTATGATTTGTTTTAAAAAATTTTTTCGCTTCGCGATAGATGGCGCTGTAATCGACGAAATTTCATTTGTCTTCATTTTACTGTTACTGAGAATGCACGCTTACGATTCTGCAATACTCGAAATTAGTCTTAAAACAAACTACTACTTTTAACGTAACCCAGGAACGATTTTGTGGGCATAACAGTTTTCTGTTCCCTTCGGGGTGCTTGATTAATGTGAGTCCCCTCGTCTCTTTACGATTCAAGGTACTCAGGGAATCACCTTTTAATTAAAGTAAGTGCTCAAAATGATGATCTTCGGCTTCCATGTACTTATTAATCCGTAATTCAAATGAATTTATACACCGGAGAAGTGTATCTTCTTGGATTTCAGCACCTGCACTTGTAATTCGGTCAATCATATTCTCACGTGTTGTTGGTTTTTCTTTGTATAATTTGTCTTTCAGATAGCCCCACAAAAAGAAATCTGGTAAAGTAAGATCTGGCGATCTGGCAGGCCAATTTATCGGATCGCCTCTACCAATCCAGTGACCATTGAAATCACGATTAAGAACTTCTAGGGCTACCGCTGAATAGTGTGCCGGACAACCATCATATTGAAACCACATGTTCTGCCGTATTTCTAAGCTCAAGTCTTCAAGCAATATTGGCAGTTCATTCTCCAAAATGTCTTGATATTTTAGACCATTTAAGCTGCCTTCGATAATGTTGGGACCGATCAGTTTGTTGCCAATTATTCCACACCATACGTTGACAGTCCATGGACGCTGGTGTTCGACTTCACGAAGCCACGGCGGATTTTTCAATACTCCAGTAGTGCATCTTCAGTTGATTAACTATCCCATGGTTCATAAAAGACGACTCGTCAGGGAATAACACATAACGAAACAAGTTGGGATTTTGTTGTATTTGTTCACGTGCCCACTGACAAAAAGCTACGCGATTTTGACAATCAGCGCCATGAAGTTCTTGATATAAAGAGACATGATATGGATAAAATTTATTACGTTTTAAAATTTTTCAAATACTGCTCTGAGACATTCCAGAATCACGAGCAATTTCTCGTATACTAACGTGAGGATTATTGGCCACTGCAGCTAATACAGCAATTTCATTATTTTCTCCAGTGAATGTTGTTGTACGGGTCTTTTTCTTAGGTTGAACACTTTTATCGGTAGTCAATGTTGTAATAGTGCGATGAATTAAAAAACGTGACACAATTTTATTTAGAAAACGCTGAGCGTAGAGATTGACAGCCTTATCAAGATTTCTTTCAGCTTCTCCATACACCAGAACCATTTCAAATTTTTCTTGTACGGCTAGATACTCCATTGTAAAGTAGTATTCGGAATAATCTTTGATCTAACTAAAATGAGTTTTGTCTTAGATGTATTTTTTATAATTTATTGTATTTAAGGGCATGTGATACTTAGAAAATTGTCAATTTTATCAGTTTTAGGTTCCCCCGGTTTTTTTTCTAGAATAATAAATATTTTGTCTTAAAAATTTGGGAAATGATAGCAAACATACTAACGGACGTCCCCACCTAGTTTTTTTGTTGGTTAATTAAAAAAAGTATTAATTTAGCAAAATGTCATTAATTTGCATATCGCTTAGGAAGAAGTATCGATTTTTCAGTGTTAGATTCCCTCGGCTCTTTTCCTAGGATAAGAAATATTTTGCCTTTAAAATCTGGGCCTAAAACTTTGGACATACAAATAAACATAGTAACTAATATCCCGGAACTAACGTTCTTTTCAGGCAATCAAAAAAGTTTATTTCATAAATAATTTCCAGATTATCGGAAAGGCAGAGATGAAAAACGATGTAACCTGAAAATAATGCATATGCATAACATTTTTATTTAGCACAATAAATTTTTTTTATTATTGTCTCTCAAAAAAGAGTCCGGGGACGTCCGTTATTATATTTTATAGTATCTCCGAATTCAATCTATAAAAATTTTCATTTTTGTAGAATAAAAGTCAGGGAAACTGTAAGTATCACATGCCCTTAAGGAAAGAAAACAGGAACCACTTTCGCAATGTTTCGATAGCCTCCGCTGACCTCAATCTACAATTAAGCCAGAGCTGAAATTTAGGAATATTCAGGAAACACTGTTAATGCAAACGCATTACTCAATAATTACTTCTCAAGAACGGACATACGTTTTGAATTTTTTTCAAAATAATAATTACCAAAGAGATCTGAAGTTCTATTGCTCTTAATTGACTTCAAAAAGAAGGAGGTTCTATCTATGTTCGTCGGGATGTATTTTATTTATGCACGAGTTTTCATTGCACACGTTCAACGATTCTTTAGTGATTTGAAAGATTATTTTTTTCTGTAGTTAGTCATGTCATAATTAAAATGGTGCATTTTTTATTGTTAACTCTCTAAATTTCTTGAAGCCAGAAGTGAGCTTCTCCCTTTGGAGTGAAGCGTGACTTTTCGTTGGAGCGGAGAGCGACTTCCATGATTGGAGCGGCTGGACACACCAAATGGAGCGATCGATCGCTCCAAAGAAGGCGAATTCTGACACCATTGAAGCGATCGTGTCTGTTCAACTGGGAGTGAGTTGCGTGACTCCAGCGGATGGAGTCATAAAGCTGACATCATTGGAGCGGAATTTCGAGTTCATTAGTGAGTTAAATTTCGCTCCTCATGGATTCACTTAATTTAGCTGACATCATTGAAGCGGAATTTTGAGTTTATTGTGGAGTTGAATTTGGCACCTGCTGGGCTCACTTAATTATTTTAAAAGGAATGAAAGTGAAAGGATGAAAACATTGATTTCTCTGAATTGTTCGGTTCTGAATTTTTTTTTCGAATTCTGAATTCGGTTCGGTTTTGATTCCTCTAGAATCAAACCGAAGGGACTATGACAAAGCCACCGAACGCGTCCTCGGGTTGCGGATAGAGGGTCCCTGTACCAAGGTTTTCTGCTGAATATAGTTACAAAAACAAATAGGCAGTCGCGGACAATTGTCCAGGGATGGTCCCGACGGAATTACCCACCAAGCGGAGGTGTAAAAACTGTGCCGAAAGCTGAATGTCACCTGGATGAGGTGTCCAGAACGGTGACTCTGAGATACCGGGCGACCTCTCAGAGTGCGCAGGCTTATCCTTGCATGCGGGGCTCTACATGGATGGACGAACCCCTTTCCTTAGCTTCTCGTGGGAACAACAATGACAACACCAAACATAGTTGTAGTAAGTGCGGTTCAAAATAAGAGAAAGCGCAGGGCTCCCGACAATGGGCCGGCCAACAATGCCGACCAATCTAGAGCTGGGGGAGACAATGAAAATGGATTCAATGCGATGGATCGGCGGGATCTCGTGACCTTTGGGTGGACGGAGCGACTGAATCATGACTTGCTAGAGTGCTACGATGCGAGTGTAGCTCCTGAACAGGGTTACATGGCACGGATGCATGCTCTGAGGTGGGAGAAATACCCGGAGCTATCGCAATTTTCGCAACAACGTCTGCGAAACCATGCTGAACTATTCCCTAAAAGGGGCTATGTAAGCGGAACGCCTACTCTACCACAGCTAGAACAAGCCGGCAACAGAGAAAGAGAGACGACACTAAGACCAACCGCGAGCAGGCATCCAATAGATGAAGAGCGATGCTTTACGACCCGGAGAAACATTAACACAAAGGTTTCTCTCAAGCCTAAGGATCTGGCTGAAATGGATGACGAGCTTCGTGCACATTTTTCCGGAGAATCCGATCTTTGGGCTATCAATTATAGTGTGTATAATGCAGCGAGAGCTTCGGCCGATCCGCACCATAAATCAAAAGCAACGGTTGATCATTAGACCAAAAGACGAATGCATCAACTTTCCATAAAGATAGGCTTGGCAAGACAGTACGTGTCCCACATTTAGTGTGTGATTGACTACATCACATTTGGCAGGAATTTTACCGCCAAACGAACTCCGGGCCCGTTATCACACACTTAACAAGTCAAAACTGCTCACCATCAGGCAGCATATTGTTAAGAGAATACGGATACTATTTGACGCTAAGAGAAGTCTAGAGCGAAGAGAGAGGTGGATCAGAGAAAACCAACAGTTTCTCTCTGACCCATCTCGACTCTTCCAAGACTCTCCAGTTACTGTCGAACACCGGGACCAGATTGTATCGAAATCTTCTGGTGGAAGAAGTTTTTTTCAACCCATCAGCATTTGGCCCGTATTTTCGCCTCATATTTGAAGACGAAAGAGCCGATTCCAGAGTGGTTGGTGAAAGGGCGCACAATACTCCTGCCGAAAATAGGCAACTTAGCTGACCCGAAGAATTACAGGCCAATAACTTGTCTGAACACACTTTATAAGATATTCACAGCTATCCTAAATGATAGGATTGTTTGGGCAATTGAATCTGTATGGCAAGAAATGTATGAACAACGAGGCTCAAAGAAAGGCGTAGCCGGATGTCGGGAGAACCTGCTCATCGATAGACTTGTCTGCAAAGATGCAGCATTCTACCAGCGTGACCTATCGATGGCCTGGATTGATTATCGGAAAGCTTTCGATTCGACCTCCTATAGACTTATCATCTGTCTTTTGGAAATCTTAAAGGTTCATACGCAAATAGTTGGGTGCATAGAGAGATTGATGTAGCTTTGGAAAACCAGATTTACTATCTCATCTGGAAAAAATCGTGTGACAACTAACAAGGTCACCTTTCAGAGAGGTGTCTTTCAGGGCGATACCATGAGCCCACTCCTCTTTTGCCTTACATTATTGCCACTATCTCTAGCACTTCGCCATTCCGAAGGGTACCCGGTCGGCAAACCTGCAGGTCGAAAGTACAAGGTCTCTCATGTATTTTACATGGACGATCCTAAGATCTATTCTAAAAACAGAGAGCAACTGTATCTAGCTCTGGGGATTGTCGAGCAATATACTAAGGAAATTGGAATGGAATTTGGGTCAGACAAATGCGCCAAGGTTTATTTAAAGCGAGGAAAACCTAATGGCATCCCTGAAGATCCCGAGCTTGTTGATAGAAGCGCCATACGACACATTTGCGCTGGAGAGACTTATACATACCTGGGCGTGCCACAGAGCCGCATTCGGGACGTGACATCTATAAAGGATACTCTCTGAAGCAGAGTCAAACGTCTTATCCGACAGATTTGGGCTTTCGAACATTCGGAGATGAACAAAGTATCTGCAATTAAATCCTTGCCGTCCCGGTACTACTCTATTCATTTGGAGTAGTTCCATGGACGAAGCACGAACTCAGATCCCTTGATATCCGGACAAGAAAGGTTATGCACATGAAAAAAAGCATGCATCTTAAGTCTTCCGTTCCGCGACTGTACATCTTACGCCGTCAAAGGGGTCGCGGAATATTGAGTCTTGAATGTCTTCACAACCGGATTATTCTGGGTATAGCACATAGAGTTGCAAATGGAAGAGACCCTCTTTTTAAAATGGTCAGGAATCACGAAGAAGTGGGCAAAGGAGCGTTTCTGTACAAAGCAGCGGAGGAGGCTGCTGAAACACGCGGACTTGACTTCAGTATTAGGGTTGAGCAAAATGCATCAAATCTTATCTATCTCAAGTACTCACTCCTAAAAGTCCGGATTAAGAAAGCACAAGAGAAAAACTTTCGTGAACAGCTCCTCGATAAGAGGTTGTACGGTATCTTACACAGAAATGTGGAGGATCAGTCAATTTCGTGTGAGCTAACTTTTGCCTTCCTTAAATCACCCGGATTGAAGTCTGACACGGAGGGTTTCATTTTGGCATGTCAAGACGGTGTCATTTCCACCTCAACATGCCGTCGCCACATTTTGAGCCAAGACATTCCCGATAATAGCTGCTAGGCGTGCCATGCACACCCCGATCATTTGGTACACATACTCCCTATTTGTCCAACTTTTGCGGGAACTACCTACATCAAGAGGCAGAATGCAGCACTTAGAGTGCTTTATTACCATCTCTGATACTCTAACGGCATTAAGCTTAATATCGCTCCTCTAAATGCTCCTAGGGAAATTGAGTCAATTGTCGAGAATGGGAAGTGCCGCATATACTGGAACTTTATATTCTCGAAAATTGTTTCTGTTGCTCACTCGAGGCCTGACATGGTTCTTCTTGACTTCGAGAAGCGAACCATGTTCGTTATCGAATTTTTGGCACTAGCTGACAAAAACATCATAACCAAGGAGAATGAAAAGAAAGAGAGGTATCGAGACCTTATAAGGGAGTTGCAACGATTGTACCCGGAATATTCTGTTAAACTAATCGTCCTTATCATGGGCGCTCTTGTAGATGCCAAGCTTTCACTTTCTAATGGCCTAAAAAGCATCCCTGCGATCGTCGTATTGATTCCTTTACAGACTGTAACCACCTATCTCATGGTCGTGAGACGTGGTTGTGGCTGAAATTTTACCGCGATTTCGCTGGGAGCGGGTGCAATTTCCCAGATTAGCACCCGCTCCAGGCGAAAACCTGCGGTTGTCCTTATGACAAATTTTTAAATATAACGTTAAATATATTATATAAGAGCTCGCAGAATTTAACAGTTTAATCGCAAAGGTAAAAAAACTATTTATATATCACTATTATTCTTGTATTCTAAAGAAGTTATTAATTAAACATAAATAAAATCAGAAAAAATCTGTAAAATAACAAAGAATGGACGTTTAATCAGAAAAGTTAATTAAATGTCTCTCTTGCAAGACTTTTGAGTAGAAGCGATAGTAGCGAGATACATTAAGGCACTTCACAAATCCATATTAGGTTCGCTGATGCCCATCCTGAAAAAATAAT
>NC_046664.1:119801769-119805285 GCF_010883055.1 Belonocnema kinseyi
ATATTAGTTATATTAGTCACAAATTGTTCTCATATATATTTTTCTTCTTATATGCTTTAAGAACTTTCAGAAGCATCTATTCGATATAGGATTGAAACTTGTTTTTTGAATTTATTTTTATCGAATTCCACGCTGAACATTTCTTACGGATTAAGTAACAAAAAGCAAGTAATTTGTTAATTATCACAAATTATAATTAATAATAAGTAAAGTTCGGCTTGTTTCGTAAAGAAGGAATGCCATCTTTTAATCATTCAAGTATGGCTTTTATGTAACTTTCTCGTTTTTTAGCAATAAAATATAAATTTTTTAATTTATTAAGGATTTCATGCGCGGAATTCCAAAAAAGATAGAAGGAAATTTGTTGCAATTTGATTAATTTTTAATTATGCATGCCTTTTTAATATTAAGTAAGTACTTCATTCAATTCTTTAAGCAGATAATTCTACAAATATATTATAATAAGAAAATTGGTGACAATGAATTTATATTTTCATATATTTTTTCACGCGAATTCAATTTATTATTTTTAAATCTTTAATTAGGTAAAAAAGACTAATAAAAAGAATAAAAGGAACAGTATATTCATTCACTATATTACCGTGCTTGAAAATCAATCTTCTTGGTTAAAACTTAACTTTTTTCGTTTAAAAATGAACTATTCAAGTTAAAGTTTCATAATATCAGATGAAACTACATCGTTTTGTTAGGAAATTCTACTACTAAATGCAAAGAATAATCATACCCTTTATTAATTCGTAACTAATTTGTAAACAACAAGATGCATTTCCAAATGAATTTATGAAACTGTAACTGCAATAGCTTATTTTTTGAAAAAAAAATGAATCTTTAACCAAGAAATGGATTTTTTACCACGCACAAGACCTAATTGAAATCAAATACACAAAATTGGAAATAAATATTTGGCCTGTAGTCTTAACAAGGTAAATTGTGAACCAAACAGGTACATCTTCAAATAGAGAAGACATAATTTGAGACAAAAATTCATTACCCAAGTTTTCTGGTTACGAAACTAATTTACCAGAATAAAAATTGATTTTTAGGACAGCGGTATAACACTCTGCAGCGGAGTTATGAATTACTAAATAATATTATTATTTTTCAAATATAATATTTGAATTTTTAACAAACAAGACAGTTTTTGTACTTGGAAACTACTTTCTTTATCTGGAAATTTAAGTATTTTATTTTTCGTTGAAAAATTATCTTCGTTGTTTAAAAATGTAAGTGTTTGGTTGAAATTCGATCTATTCAAGTTTAAACTTCTACTATTTGGTTTGAAATTCGTGTATTTTATTGAATTTCAGTAATTGCTGTGCATGAAAATCAATCTTCTTGGTTAAAGCTTCACCTTTTTCGTTTTAAAAATCGTTTTGTTAGGAAACTCCACTACTAAATGTAAAGAATAATCATACCCTTTATTATTTCGTAACTAATTCGTAAACAAAGAGATGCAATTCCAACTGAATTTATGCAACTGTAACTGCAATCGCTTATTTAAAAAAAAAAAGATGAAACTTTAACCAAGAATATGGATTCTTTATCATGAACAAGACTCAATTTAAATGAAATACAAAAAATTGGAAATAAATATTTGGCTTTTAGTCCTAAAAAGGTTAGTTTTCAATCAAACAGTTATGAACATTACAAATATGCAGTACTTCTATTTCCAGATGAAGAAATTAATTTTCTAATCCATACCGACCTGTTCAGCAGTACTACAGTGACTAAGTTAATGTTTTTTCAATGGAATGATTTGGTAACTGTAAGCATTATCATACACAAATAAATAATATAAATAATATAAGTAGCGAACCTTTCAATGAATTGATGGCGTCTACGCACTCTATTTGACTGCAGAAAATCCGATAATTCGTCTGGAGTTTTCAAAGAATCCTGAAGGAAAAAGTTTTCAATCAATTGTTGATGAATATTCTATATTTTATAAACAAATAGCCTTACACTTTGCAGACATCTTATGTTCTTTAAAATATCTTTTATACAGTACGCGTCCAGATTCGTGACTCGGAAAACTCTCGAACGCAACCACTCTTATGAATTCTAATATGCAATCTCAAAAGTGAACCCTTTTATTTTGGACTTTCACATGACCATAAGTTGAATAATAAGAATTAAAGGCCACTTATCATAAGGAAATCTGATGTAATCGTTGGTTCACATAGCACTAAAATACTGTCACTTTTCCAAACTCACTGCTTGACGCGTCACCTACTACCAGTAAAACTAGAATGAAAATGGAAAAGTACGCCAAAACGACGCTGCCCTGTCTGCTACCTGCTACCCCTAGCCCCACCCGCGATCACTGTGCTTCTATCACACTGCACCGCGCTAGCTGGAGTCATTTCACGCTCCCGTTGGAGTGATTCGCATGATCACTCCTCTTTGGTGTCAAAAAACGAACTGTAGAAGTTGGAGTCAACCGATTATGATTGTAATTGGGAGCGAAAATGTGACACCCATGGAGGGAGTCAAGCTTCTGACTCCAACGGATAGACAGCATGACTCCATCGTAGTTAATATAGCAGTCGCTCCAGAGTTGGGGTTTAATTTTTGCTCCAAGAAATTTAGAGAGAATTAATTGCAGAATCGTAAGCGTGCATTCTCAGTAACAGTTAAATAAAGAAAAATTGAATTTCGTCGTTTACAGCGCCATCTCTCGTGAAACGAGAAAAATATTTTAGACATATCATACGTATTCTTATCCAAATAATCCGAATATGCAATAAAAATAGGGATTCCCATGTAATATTTCGAAATTGCCCCGACCCTATCCCCAGGGGGCGGTGTGGTGGAACCGATTTCAACATCAGTGTATCAACTCCTCAGGGTGATTAAATTTTGATTCATATAATTTTTTCATAGAGTGTCTATTTTTCGGGATATCTGAAAGTTTTAACTTAAAAAAATCACCCTGTATTACATTTTTAAACATTATATTACAAATAAAATTTCTAACGCTACGAAGTATTGAACACCTTCATCTATACCTGAATCTATTGTTCTGCATTCGGGAGTCTTAACTCTTACGCTAAACCTTCGAGTTAATAGTCGATGAAAAGCCATACTCATTAGCTACAGCTCACCAAATTTTGAACTCTTCTTTTCTAATTAAATAATTATTATTACACGAAGTTATGTACTTGTAAAATATACGAACTGTTAACAGGAACATCAATAAAATAATTTTAAAATAATTGTAAATAATTAAAATTTTTTTTCTGTTGTAGCCTACTTTATAACTCTTCACAATGACCAACAATGTAATTTTTTCGGAACATTTACAGTTTTCCATAAGGATGAAATTTTTGTATTTAAAAAAGAAAACAGGATCGGATAGATTTCCCATACCTATACGACGCACGAAATTCTTTGTTAGAACCTGATAGGGAACCCATCAGTTTTATCTAGACTAGATATTTTGATAGCGGACCCAACTAGGGAAAGATGGGGAAATTTCTGCACGGGGTGGGAGTT
>NC_046664.1:119805297-119805566 GCF_010883055.1 Belonocnema kinseyi
GGGGGGGGGGTCGACAGTGAGTTCACTAAGAAGAATATAACTTACCCAGGGACATAATCTATTACTGTACATATTTTCACGATGTACACAATTTTAACAATATTTACACTAATAGACCATGTCCTTGGGCAAGTTATAATCTCCTTATAGAAATCATTTTCGATTTTCTTCCCGCCCCACAACTCTCAACTTCATCCATCCATCCATCCATCCATCCATCCATCCATCCATCCATCCATCCATCCATCCATCCATCCATCCATCCATCC
>NC_046664.1:119805666-119832661 GCF_010883055.1 Belonocnema kinseyi
ATCCATACATCCATCCATCCATCCATCCATCCATCCATCCATTAATTGGCTGCGTCCAGGCGTCTCGAATTTCGGGATTAATAGCATTTTTCATCTTGGGCTAGTAGTGCCGAATTTCGCGAAGACTAGCCGGAAATCAAGATAAATGCTAGTCATCCCGAAATTTGGGACGACTAGCCTATTTTGACCATTTGGCTAGTCGTCCCGAAAACTATGCATTCAATGAAATTTATCCTTTTAACTAAACCAAAATTACCGAAAATGTTAGTCTTTCCGAAATTCGGGACAACTAGCTTATTTTCACATAATAACTTTTTTCATTATTATTAAAATTTAGGACCACACAAACGTTTTTTAGTGCTTCATATTTAGTTTCTCAAATATTCAACTCGATATCGCGTTTCGTGTGAAGGAAATTTGCTTTTGAAAAATATGTAAAAAGAATTTGTGAGGTTACGCTCACATAGCCTCAAACTAAACAATGATTATTTTGATTTCAATTTCTTTATGAATAGATATTTTTTCGAAAATTTTGAATAAAAATAAAAATTAATTTGCGATGGTAGAAATTATAGGATAAATGTTCGATAAGAGAGTATTGGAAAACTAGCTGGAAAAAGACAAATGTTTTGATCAAATCGCCTGTCCTCCTACTCACCTCATTCTCTTTTTGAGGTTTCCCCCACTAACTCCCAGAGTTATTTAAATGAACCCCTTAAGAAATTTTGTAAGGGGAAGAAGTGTGATTTAAATTATTCATGTGTCTAGTCATAAGGATGCTCCACCCCTCCCGCGGAACACTCAAGAGTTGCGGTTGTGATTTTCATTATATCTGTTAACAATCATCCACCTTCTCCAAGATATTGGTAAGGAGTAGGACTAACAACTAAATTATTTATAACTAGTCACACGGGTACCTTTTTGCGCACGCTCCCCCGCGAGATATTGGAATTATTTCTGTTACCAGGCACAGAGATGCCTTCCAGCACACGATCAGGCGTTGGAAAAGGGGTAAGAGCATGACTTGATATATTGTTGTGACTAGTCAAAAGGGTGTCCCCGCCCGCGAAGCATTTTAAAGGTTGATGCGTGTAACTTAAATAATTACTTTGACTAGTCAAAGGGGTGCCTTCCCGTCTCATGAGGTGGTAAAATGACCTCATGTGGGAAAATGGCCTCATGAGACGCTGGAAAAGGGGTAGGGGATGTGAACTTAAATTATTACTGTGATCGACACAAGGTCTTATTTCATTACATAAACAGAGTATTTTTCTAAGGGTATTTTACTTTTACCTAAAGACTTTTTTGGTGAATTTGTATTGATAACTGAAATAAATTAAAATATCAAATTTTCATAGTTTTATCAAGCTTCAAATTATGAAAGTAAGATCCAATTCAAGCGCGTGGAAATCATAGGAAAGTTTCGAACGAACTTGAGACTACGGTGACACAGAGCAAATATATACATTTATTTGGATGAGTTAAAGATTAAAGGACTGAACTTTATAAAACATAACCTAACTTTTAGTTTTATTCGTTTATGATTTTTTTTCTATTGACAATTAGCAGTTTTGATAATCTTTGGCTATCTCAAAAGGAGTAAAATTTTAAAAATACATAATTTTCGGAACGACTAGCCAAATTGTGAAAATAGGCTAGTCATCCCGAATTTCGGGACGGCTGGCTAAATGGTGAGAATAGGCTAGTCATCCCGACTTTAGGGACGGGACACTTCGGAATTGCACTTATCGCGGACGAATTAAAATATATTTTTTTGACTGAAAATTAATCATTCGACACCTAGCTGAAAATTCTCCATGTTTGCTATGACCTTATCCATAGTTGACAAGTGGTGAGATGCGAATTTCCGTCCTGACATATTATTCATGAAACTATTGTTTAAATTAAAATTTGAAATATAAATTTATATATTACGATTGATTTGTAACTGTTATTATTAAACTCAAATTTATTCTGAAATTAACTCAGATACAACTTATTTATCGTATTATAAATACTATTAATGCTTCAACCTTAAAATTAATTTGACTCCTATTTTTTGTCGAAAACAAAAGATAGTTGTTGTGTCAAGCTCTTTATTTTCATTTGCGAAAAATACGTTTTAATTTTTTCCCGAAAAGTATAATTATTTTTAAAAAAAATATTAGGTTTTCTTATTGCTGCTAAGGACGTAGCAGACGACAGCTTTTATTCCATCGTATGATAAACTTTCGCCAAATAGCATGTGAACTGTAAACGCGGAAAATTTATAATGCAACAAAATTTAACTTTAGTTTTTTCTGTGTTTAATACTACTGTTTGATATTCAATATCGGCTATCTTACTAGCGGAATTAAAAAAGGTTAAGGATGAGACTGAAATTATTTTTGTGACTATCACAGAAGACGAATCCGAGAGATCCGAGGTTATTGGTTTGATCAACATTATTTCTGTGGCCAGTCACAGAAGTGCCTTTACGCCCCCGCGAAGTGTTGGAAAGGTGTAATGGTTTGACCAATATTTCTTCTGTGAACATTCGCAAGGGTGACTTTTCCCCAGCACGATACGTTGGAAAGGTGTAAAGGTTAAACCAAAATTATTTCTGTGACCAATCACAGGGGTGCCTTCCCACTCCACGAAGAGTTGGAAAAGGGTAGGAATTTAACCAGCATTATTTTCTTGTATTCCACGAATTTTCTGAATTCCGCGAATTTATCAAATTGATTGAATTAATGGAAGTCCGCGAATTACATTAATTCCATAAATTTCGCGAATTCCGCAAAATTCTGGAATTCTGTAAATTTCATGAATTCCGTGAATCCCTTGAAGAATATGAATTCCATGAATTTAATAAATTTTTATCGGTACTGCCATTTTTTTATACCGTTACCGACAATTTTTTTACCAGCACCGTCAGAGGTATATACACTTCGAAAACCTTAACACTTACTCATCAAATAAGCTTTCACTTATTTAAATTTAGCGAGGATTGAGATAGATTATTTCATAACTCACTTGAATTCATGTTTATTTCATCTCATTTAACCAAAGGGATTAACCAAATTAACCAAAGGGATTCAGTTAAATTCATATATAATCCCAATAAATTTAGATATAACATTATTTAAATCACTTGAAGCTATTTTAAATTGAATTCGCTAGAAAAGTGCATGAAATCAAAACAATTAGTTCAAATTAAGTTTGGGAATATTCATCTGATCGGCAAAGAATTTGGATTCTAATTCCATCTGTGAAATTGCAATCCTAACTATCCCAGCTAAAGTTTCATAATTTCAGATGAAAATGCGTAGTTTTTTAAAGAAATTCTCCTATTAAATGCAGGGAATAAGCATACCCGTTACTAGTTCGTAACTAATTCGTAAACAAAAAGATGTATTTCCAACTGAATTTGTGAAACTGTAACTACAATAGCTTATTTTTGGAAAAAAGATGAATCTTTAACCAAGAAGATGGATTTTTAACCACGAACAAGACTTAATTTAAATAAAATTCATAAAATTGGAATTAAATATTCTGTCTTTAGTCCTAAAAAGGCTAATTTTCAACCAAACAGTTACAAACCTTACATAAATGCAGTACTTCGATTTTCAGATGATGAAATTAATTTTCTAAACAATACGGACTTTCTTAGCAGTATGCAATATGTATAGAATTTGCAACTAAGTTATGAATTTTTAAATCGAATGATTCGGTAACAGCAAGCATTATCTTACACACATAAATAATATTAATAATATAAATAGCGAACCTCTTAATGAATTGATGGCGTCCACGTAGACTCCCGTCGACTGCAGGAAATCCGATAATTCGTCAGGAGTTTTCAAAGATTCCTGAAGAAAGATGTTTTTAATCAATTATTGATTCATATTTTACATTTTATAAATAAATATCCCTACACTTTGCAGACATATTATGTTCTTTAAAACATCTCTTATACTGGACGCGTCCGGATTCGGGATTCCGAAAACTCTCAAAAGCAACAGGTCTGATGATTTCTAAAATGAAATCTCAAAAATGAATCCCGTTATTTTGGACTTTCACATTGCCATAAGTTGAATAATAAGAATTAAAAGCCACTTACCATAAGGAAATCTGATATACTCGTTGATTCACAAAACACTAAAATACTGTTACTTTTCCCAATCCACTGCTTGACGCGTCACCTACTACCACGAAAACTAGAATGAAAATGGAAAAGTACGCCAAAACGACGCTGTCCAGTCTGCAATCAAATCCAGCCCCCAGTGTATAACTAAAACCTACAATTTTGCTTTTCAAAGTAAAAAGAGATACACATATCTTTTGTAAATTCGCTCGGCACCCGATTACTTGGAAACGGCAAAACAGATAGAAACTCATTATCTTTTTCATTTGTATTCTAATGACGTTTTAGGCGCTTTTTAAAGCTTGTAGGACCCGAAAATTGCACTTTATGATAATCTAAATACACCAAACTCTCGAATCCCCCCCCCCCCCCCCCCCCCCCCCCCCCCCCCCCCGTTCTCAGCATCCCTAGAATTGTTGGCCCACGCAGTTTCTAAGGGGACAGGGCGAGAGGCGGTTGCAACTCTCATCTCGGAATGCCTCGGAGGGGCTGCAGTACGCGAGTACTCGGTCGAGTAATTACTTTACACGCGGACAGCCATTATTGCGCATGCGCACTTTGAAAAAAGACGGTTCACACGCAGGTTGTGAATCGTCAATCTGTGCTTAAAATAATTTCAAAAGTATTTCGTAAAAAATGCCATAAAAGTTAAAAATGATGTTGCATACACGTGATTCATTTTTCAGGAAATTTTGCCCCCCCCCCCCCCTCCCCCTGCGTGATACCTTTTCCATTGGGCTTAACATAGAGAATGATACCTCGGAGGACCCCCAACCTCCCCTAAACGTATCACGTATTTTGTGAATGACCCTATGAATGGCCTATGAATGGCCTGATGACAAAATAATCGGAGCATACAGGTCCAGAATTTTTTTTAAAATTATGTTGGCGTCGTGTATGATATTAGTAGGATTATAAATAATCTTTAGCATCCATACTTATAAAATTATTTCGAAATTTGACTTAAAAAAAACTTTTTCGGTCGGTCTTGCAAAAAATTGTGTGTAATACACGTGTGTGCTAGGTAATTACTACTCGTGTCGTTACAGCAATGGCATGCGGCTCAGGCTGCCAAAACCACACACGTTGCAATCAATTATTTTATGGACCTTTATCACAAATAACTATTAGTTTGGACGTCAAAATAGAGAAATTCAGTAAATGATAACATATTTATGGCCTTAAATTGTTTACACATTCCAAATCCTCAATGCCAGATTCGTTCAGGAACCTCTCTGCGTATGTACTTATTAAAATCGAGTTTAAAATGTCCTGTAAGGTTTTGCAACGAATAATAGCGTAAGTGGTTATTTTCTAACAGCGGAAAAGCTTAAGAGTATACTCATGGGTATTTACAAGATGACTCTTAGTTCTAATAACTCTAAAAAGGACGAGTGTAATCCGTTCATTTACGATTGGCGAGGTTTTCTTTCGGTCGAAATAAGTGTCTTCGTCCGGATCCACTGTTCTTTATCAGAAAAACGAACACAGTTGCGCAGCCTTTTGGACTTTTAGATATAGTGTAAATCGCACAGACTGTTTCATCGCATCGTCGTCGCTTTCAGTATCATTGCCATTTTATCTCATCAGAGTTATATGTCCCTTTCGACCTTTGCGTATTTCGAAATTTTTTCAAGACTTATTCATTACTAGGGGTACACGCAGTATCAGAGGGGTGAACTACGCAAGTTCGAAATGAATTTACTGGTCCTCGGACCCAAAAGAAGGAAATTCTTCCTACTGAAGTTTTTAACTACCGTTCAATTATATAGTTTGCTTTCTGGTCGTCGCGCGAGCGAATAAAACGCGTAATTTACCGGCAATAAAAGACCCTCAAAAAGAGAATGGAAAGAGTCCCTGGCAAGGGCCGCGCGCTGCTGACGCTCAATCGTTAACGACGCCGTTTATTACCGCGAGGAACGAATATTTTGTTACACTGGTCGAGACGATACTTAGTGCAGAAGAAGAATTGGCTAACATAAATAAAATACGGAGTTGTAGAAATAAGAGATTTGTGTGTACAAAGCAGGTAGTTGACATAGGTACTATCTGTCCAAAAAATATAGGCACCTCGATTTTTGTATAGATTTTCATGAAAATCTCAGCAGAAAAAAATTCTGAAAATATGAGATAATATGCGTGTCACAGGTGAAGATTTTGGCAATACTGATACAGAGTTTCAAAATGTTCTGATGATTAGCGATTATTTCCTGACAAATGAAAGGTGATAAAGTACCACAATCATATTATCATTTCCCCTGCTTTCTGTCACTTGTTTTCCAACAAAAAAAATGTCTAAAAATATCGCGATTTCCACAAAAAATAAGACTAACACATCCTTACGGGTAATTGAAAATAAATACAGAGCCTATCCATTACAGTTTGCAGTTTGAATCGCTTGAATATAATATAAATAACCATGAAGACATAACGCATCCTTGTCTAACTCCTTGAAAAATATCGAAACAGTGACTTAGTTTCCCGTTCGCTCTTACACTCGCTTTGCTATCTGTATATATTGTTTTTATAGCTTGTAGGAGCCATCCATTGACTCGATACTCTTTCAGGATTTCCCAAAGTTTACTTCTATCTGCCTTGTCAAACGCTTTTTCTAGGTCAACAAATGCACAGAAAACTTTTTTTCCTACTCTCAAACTTTTTTCTGTTATTTGCCTTAAGCTAAATATTTGATCCGTACATGACCTTCCTGGCATAAACCCACTTTGGACTTTCCAAATTTTTGCTTCTGTTATTTTGCTTACCCTACGAATAAGTATTTTTGAGTATATTTTTGGAAAGAAACGATTATCGTACCAATATGCAAGAGAAAGGGAGATAAAAGCGACTGCTATGTATGTAAAATATATTCAAAAATACTTATTCGTAGGGTAATGAAAACAACAGAAGCAAAGATTTGGGAAGTCCAAAGTGGTTTATACCAGGAAGGTCATGTACGGATCAAATATTTAGCTTAAGGCAAATAACAGAAAAAAGTTTGAGAGTAGGAAAAAAAGTTTTCTGTGCATTTGTTGACCTAGAAAAAGCTTTTGACAAGGTAGATATAAGTAAACTTTGGGAAATCCTCAAAGAGTATGGAGTCAATGGATGGCTCCTACAAGCTATAAAAACAATATATACAAATAGCAAAGCGAGTGTAAAAGCGAATGGGAAACTAAGTCACTGTTTCGATATTTTTCAAGGAGTTAGACAAGGATGCGTTATGTCTTCATGGTTATTTATATTATTTATGGACAAGTGTTTAAGAATGGCTCTCTTCGACGAAGAGGGTGTGGATCTCCAAACAGTAAGTGTACGTGGGTTAGTATTCGCAGATGATAAGGTTATTATGGCAGAGTCTATCGAAGACTTACAAAGAATGTTGAATAAACTAGATGCAAGCATGAAGAGCACGGGCCTTAAAATTAACGCAAATAAAACAGAAACTATGGTGTTCGAAGGAAAGAGTGAGAAAATACTATGCAATATTTTATTAAATCATGAGAGAATTGATCAAGTCGATAAGTTCGTATACCTTGGTAGCATATTTACTAGGGACGGGAAAATAGATGAGGGATTAGATAGACGTATAAACAAAGGTAAGAAGGTTATTGGTAGAGCAGGTCCCCTTATCAGAAGTAAAAATATATCAAATAAAGCTAAAATGGCAATACATAATTCTATATTTGTACCGACTGTACTATACGGTAGCGAGACATGGACTGATTAAGAAAAAGATAAGAGTAAAATTAACGCAATTGACATGAAATTCGTGAAAGTAATCGGTAAGATGGTTCAGGCATGTTGAGAGAATGGCAAATTAACGACGAACGAAACAAGTGTATCAAGGTAAAGTAAATGGCAGCGTGCCCAGGGGTAGACCGTGGAAAGAATGATTAGAATGTGTGAGTGAGAACCTAGTTAGAAGAGGTATGGACATAAAAGAAGCTAGAGAAGTGTGCCAGGACAGGAACGTATGGCGGCAAATAATGAATAAAAAGAGTGTCAGTAGAGTGAATGACGCCTGAAACAAAAGACCTTAGCCACTAATGGACCCAAGTAGGGAACCTTACATAAGACTTCGTAAGGTTCTTCGCTTGGGGTGATTGCTAGAGGGATTGATCAGCAGCCTGTGTCGGAGCAGTGTTGCGGAACGAACGTGTTATTTACTTCAATACCACGAGAATTCTGGATCAATCTGAAAATTCTCTATCCCTTCCACACACTACTCCTTTCCCCTACCGAGTGAATCACGCCTACGTCGAAAGGGAAATGGCTTAATGGTGTCTGGGACGTCTCCCATCTTGAAACATAAATTTATCAATTCGACACAGACTGTCTTAATTGAGATTTCTATCGCATCGTGTTTAACATCGCAGTTGTGGTTTCCTATAGCTTCATCTCCGAATTGTTTCCTGAAATAGTCTCCTTTCATTTTTTTGTAAAGTAGTTTCTTGCTTACTTCAAAGTCGTTTTGTATTTTCATCTCTGTTTCTGCTCTAAATGTATCTTTACGTCCCTTAATATAAAGGCCGAGCGCGTAGCGCGAGGTAAATACATAATCGAGCGCGAGATAAATACAACATCGAGCGCGAAGCGCGAGAACCAACAATCGCGCGCGCTAGGCGCGCTCAAACTTGCGAGCTGCGCGCGCAGCGGGTGATGAGAATCTGCCCGCGTAGGGGGCAGATTTTTAGTATGATATTGAGATAAAAGAATACGTTTTAATTATTGTCGAACACAAAACGCGAAAAGATAGAAAAGATATATTGCATATAAAGTATGTAATATAGTTTGTAATATCATTTTTACAGCAACTCTGCATAATGAATTGCTTGAATGGATATAAATCGACTTTCAGTGTTTAAATAATTTAGGTAAGTGGAAGTCAGAAAATCAATCATTATAATAATCATTGATATTCGTCATAACTAAAGCTAATCTATCCTTTAAGCTATTTAATAGTTCACAAAGCTTATGCAGACCTTTTCTTGTTATAAATTTAATCGAGCGTCGGCTTAACTCTGTATAATCTTCATGTCTAGTACTGTTGCAGTACTGGCTGCCCGTACTGTCCGCCAGCATTGGTGCATTACTGAAACCCAGTACCGAACATAGTTATCATCCCAAGGTCCTGCCAGCACTGCACCACTGCACCAGTACTGGCGGGCAGTATTGCGTCGACGCTGCCAGTGCTGGCGCACTACTGAGCTAGTAGTCAATTTCCCATTGGGTCTGGCAGTTGAATTGAAAACATAATATTTTGTAGTAGATAACTACAACCTGAAATAGTGCGTAATTGAATAGTTATAAAAGAATAATTAGTAGTTTTCTAATGTTGATTAGTAGAAAACTACTAATTATCAGTAGAAAATGCTTGCGAAAGCAACTGATAAAAGACATCGAACTATTTAAATTATTACACGGAAAAAATGTTCACTTAAGAAATTACTGAACTGGTTACGATGTGGCGCATATGAGAAAAATTCGGTGAATAAATGGTTCCGTAAAGTGACATGGTCAGGGAGAGATATCAATTTTTATTAAAATATAGAAACAAAAGATAAAATTTCTTTTATTAACAGTCTATTAGATTGAGCCATCACAATCTCGGATATCAAATTTAAAACACAAACCTAAATTTAAAGAGTAATTAAACCTGTTCTTATTCTCAACATAATGTAAATTTCGCATTGTTAGCGGGCTTTTTTGTATATTAAAATATTTACTTTAAAAATTGCTAAAAAATTTTAATTGTAAGGTTTGAAAATCTTGTACGACTTTGGTAACTAACTTACTAAATTTGGTAACGAAGTTAACTCTCTTTATTAGACACAGCATTGTATCGGAATTTCAAATACTTTTATATTTAATTTTCTTCACAAAAAATCTGAATAATTGAAAATTTACTGAGAAAAATGCTTCTTCAATAAAATATGTATAATAATTGACTTTTCATAACCAAAAATGCATAAATGTACAAAGTAAAAAAATACATAAGGGACATTGCCGCTTAGGTAGACTTTTTCATTGTCAAGTTTGAGAGAATTACCATAGGCGAATAATGTTATTTAATTGTCCCTTTAGTTGGTATGAAAGAATTGACAGTGTCCTTAGATCAAAAGTTAGTTAGTCCTTAATTAGTTAAAGTTAGTTAGTCCTTAGATCAATGTTAAAGTGGTTCATGATAAACGTAAAAAAGAAAAATGCTGAGCAGGGGTAAGGCGGGGTTGATTTGGTGGGGTTTTAAAAGAGGTGAAAATAGTATTATTGTGATTTTCGGCGAAAGTTAACGTTAGAGAGAAAAGTTTTGCATAGAAAACATGTGTATTTAAAAAAAATCTACAACTTTTGTATTCGTGACTTTTTCGCATAACCTCAAAATGTCCGAGAAAAATGCATAAAATCGTGTTTTCTATTTTTCGTTTTTTATTTTTTATTTTCGCAAAAATAATTTTATTTTAACGAAACTCAATGAAAATATATCTTTTTATGTTCTTAATATTCGCAAATTTTTTCAGATCGAAAAATCAATTGGTATTTGAGATAATCATTAGTTCCGGTCCGAAACACTTTTTGTCAAATGAAATTTGTCCTTTAGAAAATCATCGTACAGAGTTCTTTCAGGCCTTAATCTTTTTTTCAAAATATACTTTCTGATGAAATGAAAAAAATATAGTCCCTATTGGAGAACCTGCTCAAAAATTTAAAGAAACGTGAAAAGTGACTCTTGCAACAATAAATTTTTCACTAAATGTTGATAATTTGCTTACATTTTAAAATGTCATGGTTCGGACGATTGTTCGAACTTTGACAAAATTCTTGAGAATCTTGAGAAATGAAATATTTTTGAAAACAAAATCTTTAATTCTAAACAGTTTCATTGAAAATGGCTTATATATCTAGAAATTTCACAGAAATTTAACAACCAATTGATTTTAAGGAAAAAAATGTTTAAATTCGTATTTTTCATTATTCATCTGAAGCTTTATTATTCGACTTGAATGTTGATAACGTGAGTGCTCAAAAATATAGCTTCTGGTCAAATAATAAAATATGGGTCTTTCGTATTTCTTTGCGTCAAATTGGCTCTAATAATCAGGTTTTAAAGATATTTTACGATTTGAACTTATTACCAACAATTAAAGAAGAATGGATTGTTGCAAAAGTCACTTTTGGAGTTATTTCCATTTTTAAGCGTGCTCTATAATAGGGACTATACTTTTTTGTTTTGATCGGAAAGTATATGTCGAAAAAAATCGAGCCCTGAAAGAACTGTATACGTTGATGTTCTGAAGGACAAATTTCATTTTAAAAAAAAGTGGTTCAGAACGGAACGAGTTATTATCTCGGACACCAATTAATTTTTCCATCTAAAAAAATGTGTGAAGATTGAAGACATAAAAAGGTATATTTTCACTGAGTTTCGTCAAAATGAAATTTTTTTTGCGGAAATGAAAACTGATATAAAAGTAATAAAGCACTCTTAGTGCCGCATTGTCCATTTGGGTGCAGGTCGTTCCCACGTGAGTTGGACTACTAAATAGTATGTGAGCTAAATGCTTGGAGTGTGCATGGCACGCCCTGTAGCTATCATCGGGAATGTTTTGGCTCAAAATGTGGCGACGGTATGTTAAGGTGGAAATGACACCATCTTGGAATGCCACCATGAAACCCTCCGTACCAAACTTCAATCCAGGCGATTTAAGGAAAGAAAACTTTAGCTCACACGACATTCAATGATCCTCCATATTTTTGTGGAAGACACACTGCATCGTCTTATCGAGGAACTGTTCACGAAAGTTTTTCTCTTGTATTTTCTTAATCTGGGCTTTCAGGAGTGAGTACTCGAGATAGATAAAATTTGTTACATTTTGCTCACCCCTAATACGGTAGTTAAATCCGAGTTCTTCCATTTGCGACTCTATGCGCTGTACCTAGAATAATCCCGATGTGGAGACATTCAAGACTCAATATTCCGCGACTACCTTGACGGCGTGAGATGTACAGTCGCGAAATAGAAGACGTAAGATGCATGCTTTTGTTCATACGCATAACCTTTCTTGCCCCGATATCAAGGGATGTGAGTTCGTTTTTCGTCCATGGAACCACTCCAAATGAATAGAGTACTACCGAGACCGCAAGCATATTCGTTGCAGATACTTTGTTCTGTGGCATGCCCAGGTTTGCATAAGTCTCTCCAGCCCAAAGGTGTCGTATAGCGCTTCTATCGACGAGCTCAGGGTCTTCAGGGATGCCATTAATTATTTGTCGCTTCAAATAAACCTTCGCGCATTTGTCTAACCCAAATTCCATTCTAATTTCCTTAGTATATCGTTCGACAATCCCTGGAGCTAGATTTAGTTGCTCCTTGTTTTTAGCATAGATCTTAAGATCGTCCATGTAAAATACATGAGTGACCTTGTACTTTCGATCTGCAGGTTTGCCGCAAAAGTACCCGTCGGAATGGCGAAGTGCTAGAGATAGTGGCAATAATGTACGGCAAAACAGGAGTCGGCTCATAGTGCCGCCCTGAAAGACACCTCTCCGAAAGGTGACCTTGTTAATTGTCACACGATTTTTTCCAGATGAGATAGTAAGTCTAGTTTTCCAAAGCGGCATCAATCTCTCTATGCAACTAACGATTTGCGGATGAACCTTTAAGCTCTCCAAATGATAGATGATAAATTTATGGGAGGTTGAATCGGAAGCTTTCCGATAATCAATCCAGGCCATCGACAGGTCACGCTGGTGAAATGCTGGATCTTTGCAGACACATCTATCCATGAGCAGGTTCTCCCGACATCCTGCTACGCCTTTCTTTGCAACTCGTTCATACATTTCTTGTCACACAGGTTCAATTGTTCAAACAATTCTATCATTTAGGATAGCTGTGAATATCTTATACAGTGTGTTCAGATAAGTGATTGGCCTGTAATTCTTCGGGTCGGCTAAGTTTTCTATTTTCGGCAGGAGTATGGTGCGTCCTTCCACCAAACATTCCGGAATCGGCTCTTCCGACTTTAAATATGAGGTGAAAATACGGGCCAACTGCTGATGTGTTGAAGGAAACTTTTTCATCAGAAGGTTTTGATACGATCTGGTCCCGGAGCGGAATAGTTCTTCATTCCTCTTAATACTTTTTTCACCTCCTCGGTAATGATGGGTGGGCATTCTTCATCAGGTGTTATGAGGGCATCACACAGCTCCTTAAAGGTATTTGTATTTTCTGAGTCTTCGTCCAGTCTATGTTGTACTTCGTAGACTTCTCTCCAAAATACTTTGACCTCCTCTGGTTTGGGCGGGTGGTCGACAGTAACTGGAGGGTCTTTGAAGAGTCGAGATGGGTCAGAGAGAGACTGTTGATTTTCTCTGATCCACGTCTCCCTCCGCTTAAGACTTTTCTTAGCGTCAGATAGTGTCTGTATTCTCTCAATAATATGCTGTCTGATGGTCAGCAGCTTTGACTTTGAGGCGCTAAAACTCCTGCCAGATGTGATGTAGTCAATCACACACTGAATGCGGGACGCGTACTGTCTTGCCCAGTCTATCTTTATGGCAAGTTGATGCATTCGTCTTTTGGTCTTATGATCAACCGTTGGTATTTTTTACCGTTCGCATCGGCCAACGCTCTCGCTGCATCATACATACAATAATTGATAGCCCAGAGGTCGAATTCTTCGGAAAAATGTCCACGAAGGTTGTCATCCATTTCAGGCAGATCTTTAGGCTTGAGAGAAACCTGGGTGTTTATGTTTCTCCGGGTCATAAAGCATCGATTTTCCTCTATCGGATGCCTGGCCGCGGTTGGTCTTAGTGTCGCCTCTCTTTCTCTATTGCCGGCTTGTTCTAGCTGTGGTAGAGTAGGCGTTCCGATTACATAGCCCCTTTTTTGGAGTATTTCGGCAGGGTTTGGTAGACGTTGATGCGAAAAGTGCGATAGCTCCAGATGTTTTTCGCACCACCGAGCATACAACCGTGCCCTGTAACCTCGTTCAGGGGCCACACTTGCATCGTAGAAATCTAGTAAGTTGTGATTCAGTCGCTCCGCCCACCTAACTACTATAACTACGTTTGGTGTTGTCATTGTTATTCCCACGATAAGCTAGGGAAAGGGGTTCATCCATCCTTGTAGAGCCCCGCATGCAAGGATAAGGCTGCGTACTCTGAGAGATTGCCTGGTATCCCAGAGTCACCGTTCCAGACACTAGCCATTCAGCTTTCGACACGGGTTTCACACCTCCGCTTGGGGGTTATTTCTTTCGGGGCTACCCCTGGACAATTGTTTGGACTACTTTAGTCTACTACTAATGCCTCACGAGTTGAGCGAAGGTGTTTGGTTCGCGCACTCCTCGTAGCTACATACCACAGACGACGGTGTATGGCGCGTGTTTGTGGATGGCAACGATGAACAACACTCCTCTAACCTCAACTGACTGGGTGACTGAAAGCTGAGAGTAAATCCAAGCAACTCGAGGGCCTGGAAACTTAAATAAAGCACAACATGGAAACTGAAAACGCAAGTCTATCTGAATCTGAAGATGGCGAGCAAGGAGTGAATGACCATCTAACAACCAAAATCAAACCACCGCCACCGATTGTGGTGAATTCTACAATCCCTAATCTTCAAGGACTGCTAAAAGAACTTCAACTCAAGCTTGAGAATGCACGTATTTTAAAAATTATCAGGGGGCTTACACATTTAAACGTCAAAACAAAACGGATTAAGTCGTATTGGTCAAATTGTTTTCCAGTAATAACATAAACTTACATTCACATACACCGAAGGAAGAGAGACATCTGAAAATGGTCATTAAGGGATTACCAGACTTCCCTCCTGATGAACTAAGGGAAGATTTGGAACAGAAGGAGCTCTCTGTCATGAATTGCATTAAAATGAAGTCAAAAAAGGATCTCCTCAGAAACACCCATTTTTTCTGATCACTCTCGTGCCTGCAGTTAAATCCAGTGTAGCATTTAAAATAAAGTATATTTTGAATCTAAAAATATACATGGAAGGGTACAGGAATTCTTCCGGAGTACCTTAGTGCCACAAATTTGGTCACGATACTGCCCACTGTAACCATCCATCAAGGTGCGTCAAATGTTCGAAAGAACATCTGACGAAGGACTGCGATAAGACTCCGGATATGGAACCACATTGTGCCAACTTCCAAGGAGTACATACAACCAACTACAGGAGATGCCCTACCTACATTGAGCATTTAAACAAAGTTGAAGCAAAAAGGAAGGCAGGTACGAGAACCATAATCGAGACAAGTAATATCATCCCAGCAACTTCATTTCCACCTCTGAGGCCGAATGCTGCATAGTTGCAAGTAAATAACCACTAAAGTGAACATCTAATAAGCATCCAAACGAAGGAGAGAGCTGAAAGCTGCACAGCAGCGAGTCCTTCCACTGGCAATTCAAGGTTTGTAAGTAATATAAACGATGAATTAACCAAATTAGACGAGCAACTAAATTTAAATGAATTTCCGCAATTATTGAAAACAATTAACGACTTTTGTGTAAGTTTAAAACTAGGATAGAAAAATGCACTCGTATGACCCAATTACTGATAAACTTTGACGCAAGCACAGAATAGACTTAGTCCAGTCAATTTAGATGTTTTCTCTCCGTAAAATAGTAGCACCTTGAATATTTGACAGATGGTTCTTTATACCATCTTAGAAGATATATGTAAAAAGTAACAGCTGAAAAGCGCTGCTCCCCTCCCATAATGGCGTTCAAATGGCCATCATAATGGTACCATCATGATTTAACAATGTTCCCTATTTGTTCAATCACATCGATATTGTTGTTTCTTAAATATTACATTTTTAACTAAGAAAAGTTCCTTTTTTGTTATTGCTACGAGCAAATATTTTTCATTTTGAAACTAAGGGCAACTTTTCAAATCATCGTATTTCCGTGAAAAAAGTACGCAGCTCATTGTAATTTCGTATATCGAGTGCACATATTTTTAAAGAAATGTTGACGCCAATTTCAATTGTTTATAACAATTGCGAACGGAGAATGTAATTTTTGTTGAACAATTTATATCTCCGCTTCTAATTAACATTAAGAGTTCAAATTTGTGGAGGTGATGCTGTTGTTTCATCAAATATAAACGCTCGAGTATCGACTCCAGTGGCGAAACCCGATGTGCGATTGCTGGATTGACGCTCGTAGCAATAACAAAAAAGGGACTTTTCTTAATTAAGAATGTAATAATTAAGAAACAACAATATCGATGTGATTGAAAAAATATGGAACATTGTTCAATAATGATGGTACCATTATCGGGTATTTACATTCCAAAAAATTTATTTCTTGCCGTTCAATTAATTATTGAAGTTTTAAGAAAAATCTTACTGAATAATCAATCTGCATGTAAAATATTGAAGTTTTTTGTTTGAATGGCGTAATAATATAGAGAATTTCATGCTCTACAACATTCATTAACAACTTTTCATTGTGCGATTCGTTTTTTATGTGCAAACCATGATCAAATGCAAAAAAAAACACGAATTTCGCCATTTAAACGCCATTTTGGGGAGGGGAGTACAGCTTTTCAGCTGTTACTTTTTACATATATCTTATAAGATGGTATGAAAAACCATCTGTTAAATTTTCAAGGTTCTACTATTTTACGCAGGAATCGAGGGTAAAATGTGCTAGATTGACTGGACTAACTGGAGAGATTATTAATAGCTTACTGGAACGCCAATGGACTCACGGACAATATCTTAGAAGTCACCTCTTTTGTGCTTAAACATTATATTGACGCAATGCTGATTTGCGAGACAAGATTTAAAAATAAATAAAAATCTAGAATGACAGGCTATAATGTTGTGAGGAGAGACAGGCCTGATAATAATGTGGGAGCTGGTGTTGCCTTATTAATTAAAAAGGGAATGCAATTTCATAAAATAGATGTGGGAACGAAGAATTTAGAAGCAGTTGGAATTGAACTAAAAAAAACCTTAAAATTATTTCGGTATATTTTCCCCCACAGAAAGCTTGAAATGACTCAGATCTTCCCAAACTTTTAGCACCAGGAAAAATGTTTTAATAGCAGGTGAACTTAACTCTAAGCATACAGCCTGGAACCGCACCAGTAACAATAAGAACGGTAATTCATTATATAATTATGTATATCAATAGCCATCCTCATAATTTAGAATGCCCTGATGGTCACACACTCTATATCCCTATAATTATATAGCAACATCCAATACAGTAGATATCACCCTCACTGAAAACATTAAAAATCTAGTAAGTTTTGAAACATTAAACGAACTCCACTCTGATCACAATCCTGTAATAATAGAGCTAAATAACTTAAATAATGAACAAACAAGGCGTAAAACCTTTTTGAATTAAAAAAAGCAAATTGGCGGGATTTCAGAGACAATATAGAGGCGAAAATTAAATTAGATAATAATTTACAATGAGAAGCCGAAATAGATAAAAGCGTTGCTGCTTTTTCTAATGTTATTACTCAAGAAATATAAAAAAATATACCGATAGCTCGCCCTTTCCAATTCACATACACCACGCCCGCTCACGTTAAACAACTAATCAGTGACAGAAATAAAAAAAAAATCATGGCAAAAAAGTAAAGCCCTTTACCTGAAAATCATAATGAATAAACTAACCACAATAATTAGGCAAAAACAAAGGGCACATAGAAATATCAAGTGGACAACAAAACTAACTATATTGCAAATTAAAGATAATTTCCTAAAAAAAATGACTAAAGCCATAAAGGTAGCACTAAAATAACTGTGCCAATCCTGCATGGGCCCGCAGGGCCAGTCTTCTCAGGCAAAGACAAAGCCAATGTTCTAGCATTCCAGTATGAACAATTTCACAGACTGACTAGTGATATGAGTAATAAAGAGATTGAGAAATTTTGTAATTAAGGGTATGATAAATTGACAGCTCTGGAATTAATTCTGATTCTATTAAATTGATAACACCTAAAGAAGTTAAATTAGCAATTAAACCGTCTAAACCTACAGGTCCTGGCTACGACCATTCTTCCAGTTCATAAATCAGGAAAAGATCAATTATTTTCCCAGAGCTATCGACCAATCAGCCTCAAAGGACTTATTTTCACACTCAGTAACATGAATTTACCCTTATATTTAATTCAAATTTCAATTAGTTATTTGCGTGATAGAAAATTTTGAGTTCTAGTTAACGATTGCAATTCCGATAAACTAAATGCTCAGGCAAGTGTACCCCAAGGGTCCATGCTGGATCCTAGATACTTTATATATTATACAAATGATATTCCTTTTATCTCAACAAACCAATAAAGTGTTATTTGCGGATGATACTGCTATTTATGCATTCTCCTTAAGAATACGTATGACATTAAAATATTTGCAGAGGCATATCCTGAACTTAGAAGACTACTATAGAAAATGGAAACTTAAAACTAATGTAGATAAGACTGATCTAATCATATTTACCAAAAAAAGATCAGAGATATGCCTGTCCCGCTACGTATGTATAAGCTACGTATGTATAATCAGGATATAGAATTTAAAAAAGTCGTCAAATAATTAGGGCTCTATCTTGATAAATCACTTATATTCGGTATTCATGTTAGGGAGGCATGTAAGAAAGCCTACAAAGTTATAGGAATGCTCTATGCATTATAATGTAGGGATAGTGGCCTGAGTGAGGATAACAAATCGATTATTATCAAAACTATTATAGGACCCATTATGCTCTATGCGGCTAAAATATGGAGTAATGCGTGCAATTGCAGCTACGGGAAATTAGAGGTAGTACAAAATAAGTGCCTAAAGATGATAGATAATACTACTAAGATTATGGACCTACTTAAGAAATATTCTATTAACACTACTGCAGAACATGTTTATAAATTAACCAAAATCTTCTACAAAGAACAAAATCAACACATTGATTTGGTTTAAGATATCCCTTCGATTAATCACGAAACAGCTCATTATAGAATAAAACACAAACTTCCACATCATATACTCTTACCTGAATACAATCACCTTTGAACTATTTAGCTCGCTCTTTTTATACATAGTGTTTCCTACATGAAAAATACTATCATTGATACTCTAATTGCGTAAAGGAGGTTTATTCCTAATTAGGATAAATACAACAAAATAAGTACAATGTAAACATGTTTATTATGTAACTCTATGTGATAAATAAATGCACTTTTTAAATCTAAAGCTATGTGGCTCACGTGTATCTTCCGTCCAACCTTCCTTTCTTCATCCCTAGTGGTAAACTCTTTTGGCATTGGCCAGCCCCAGATTAGGCCGTCTAGACTCTAATCTGACGCAGATCGGACAGTCTAATCTGGGGCTGGCCCGACCTGTAAAACTTTTGCAAAGTTTGTGGCCAGACGGTCTAGCGAGCCGCTGGCCCCTTGTGGAAATACACCCCTGGTGCAGTACTGACCCACTGCGGATTGCCGGAGTCCCAGTACTGATTCGTAATTCTCCGCTGTACTGCCTTGCGATACTGGCACGATACTGCACAACAGTATAATTACAAAATTGTAAGTCTTAAACTTTTTGTTTAATTTTAAAACCCACTATTTCTATACTCTGAAGATATAACACAAAAGGTATCCAATAAAATAAATAATAATTGATTGTGAGTATTTTGCCTATGAACGTTAATTGGTTCTCCTTAGAATGAACACGTTTATTATATTTTTAAACATTATATTACAAATAAAATTTCTAACACTACGGAGTTTCGATCCCAAATCTATACCTGAATCTATCGCCCAGTAATCGGAAGCCTTAACCATTACTCTATACCTACAGAATTGAAAGCCCATGAAAAAACCATCCTCATAAGCTACAATTAAAAAAAGTTGAGAAAAAACCATATATTAGCTCTTTTTTCTCGTTAATTTTTTGTATTATTATACGAAATCATATATATGTGAAATAAATTAACTGTTAACGGGAATATAAAAAAAATCAATTTTAAATAAATAATTTAAATCGATTAAATTTTTTCGATGTTTTAGCATAAGCGCCAGCATTTTCTTACAAAACATTTTTTAAATATGTTTGTTGTAAACAAATTATTCTAAGCGATTTTTTTTCCAAATTATTTTTTAAACATTTTTTAAACGATTTTTTATAAACATTTTATTGTAACATTATTTTCAAAAAATGTTTGAAACAATTTTTGTTTATTGCCTATTTCGACTAATTTTTTCTTCGTATAACATGTTGATTTTTAGGTGTTTTGGACTAGTTTCCCGAGAAAAAATTCTTCGACTTGAGTTCGACTTGGTTATGCATTCAGTTCGTCTCCAAGACATCGAAGTCTGGCTGCGTCTCAAAACTGAGTCGACACATAGGCTTTCGTCTTACTGTTATGGCCACGACAGGTAAAACGGCGTTTCCTTGTTTCAAGTCGAGCCTTGTCTTGGCTGAGATGATTGGAGCAAAACTTGCCTCAATACGCACCATTTTTGACCCATAAATGAGATTAAAATTGATGAATAAAAAATTTGTACCTATTTAATGAATTAGTTATTTTTAATTAAAAAATTTAGAATATGTGGGTCTGAATGAGTATAATCCTTAAAAAATTTTTTCAAAGGAATAAAATTTGTAACTTTCTATAAGAATCTCCTAAGCTGCTAGAAATACGTAAAAAGAAACAACATTTTCGGTATCATCGTTGGTTGAATACACACACACACACATACACACACGCGCTAATACACACACACACACACACACACACACACATATATATATATATATATATATATATATATATTGTATAAAGATATACACACTTTTTTTAGGACAGGTATACACTCCAAGTTATAAATCACTTGTATTGGAGTCATACAAATTCGATTTAAGAGATAAATGTATGCCTTGAACACATAGAAACTTACATCCAAGACATAAATAAAAGTCTGGATCCGTATCAAAACTGATACATGCTCAAGTCGAAATTTTCGACTTCAGCGTGTCTTGAATGGGGGCAACTCAAGTCGAACTCAAGTCGAAGCATTTTTACTCGGGTTACAACGTTTAAGAATTATATCGAATTTATTTTTAAAGAAAAAATTGATTTATAATAATAATATCAATTTTTTATTCTACATGATTTTAGACGACTGTTTTTCGAAAATAGTAAAAAAAATTTGGCTCATTGATACTTAGAAATTTTCATCATATTGATTGCTGAGCACTTCCATATTTGGGCCAGACTAGACTGTCCAGACAATAAGAAAAAAAAATGATTTTGAATACTATCAATTTCTTATTTTGTATAATTTTAAACACCCTGATAGTTTTTTGAGAATGGTGAAAAAATTTGTCTAATTAATACTTAGAAGATTGTTTTTTATGGATTGCTGACCAGCCCAAAATCTGGCGCAGACTAGACTGCCATGACTAGACGGTCTATACGTAGCCAGATATGGGCCAGATCTGACATTAGACAGCCCGAAGATTTTTCCACTAGGGATTCTGATATACAAAGTATAGCTAAAATGTGGAAGCCCCACAATGAGTCGGATTTTTTTTCGTGTTGAAAACGACGGTTCAGTGATTTACGAGAAATTAGAGGTATTAGAAATTACATAACTCAAGCGTGTTTTGATTTGAGAAGAGTTCTGTGAAATATCCAGTCTTCCACTTAGTTTTTAACGGACTTCAGTTTTGTAAATTCATCCTGAAGTATATTTGATTCTCATAGAAAAGGTTCTGTAGAATTTGCAAAAACTTCAGTCTGTAGTTATAACTGATTTTTTCTCATATTCACCCATGAAGAAATTCCGATCATGATTTAGTAGTGCCCTGGATAGATTTCCCTATTTCTAATCAGGCGCTCATCGGGGAAAATGGAAAGGGCCTGACAAGTTCTGTAACGCTGTTTTAGCCAGGTACTAGCTAGAACTTCTGAGCAGGCCCTAACGAGAGTGCACTTTTAACGCCCGACGATTATTAGGGCGCCATATATACCCTTTCTATTACCTGATGAATATTCAATTGTGTTGAATATTTACTTGTTCTGACAAAAAAGGTATTTAAAAAATAAATATTAATTGATTGCGAGTATTTTCAGTTTAAATATTAATGGTCCTATTTAGAGTGAATACATATATTACATTTTTAAACATTATATTACAAATAAAATTTTTAACGCATCGGTGTATCGAACACCTACATCTATACCTAATTCTATCGTCTAGCAGTCGTGAGTCGATAAAAAAGCCATATTCATAAAGTACAGCTCAACAAATTTCAAACTATCTTTTTCTAATAAAATATTTATTATTATATGACATTATTTACATGTTAAATATGCGAACTGTTAACAGGAATATCAATAAAATAATTTTAAAATAAATAACTTTAATAGATTGAAATTTTTCTTTCTGTCGTGTTGCGTTTTTTCCCGTTATGGACTAATTTGCAACTTTTTACAATGACAGGAAAATGAAAATTTACAATTTTACATAAGGATGAAATTTTTTCGTAAAAAAAAGGGATACAGTAAGATTAGCTATACCTATATGAGGCATGAAATTCTTCACTAGAACCTGATAGGGCATCCATAAGTTTTTTATAGGTTAGATATTCTTATAGGGCTCCCCACCAGTTTTTTCTAGATTATATATACTGATAGGAGCCCCAACCAGTTATTTCTGGACTAGATACTTTGAGAGGGGTCCCAACCAGTTTTTTTCTAGACAATATATTTTGATAGGGGCCTTATCCAGTTTTTTCTAGACTAGATATTATGATAAGGACCCCATCGGAACCCAACTTCAAATAGGGAAAGATGGGGAAATTTCTGCGCGGGCACTTTTCAACTAATTCTGTAATTCCTCAAGTACAAAATCTTTTCCGTGCATACACACTGATTCTGAAAATGGAAATTACATTTACATCTTGAGATTTAGTGTGTAGTTATCTACTTATTCAGATATATAGAGGGTTCACTATGTTACAAGACCGTATTTGTAAGTTCCATAGAATTCCAGTAAATCGTGATATTTCAAGGTTTGAATTTCGCCACGCGTATCAAAACCTTATTATAAAAATTCATTTCTCAGTAAACAATAGGTATTTATGGTGTCTCCTCTTACGATATGATTTAATTTTATACTCGAAATTTAAAAAACAGCGAGATTGAAAAAAATGTATTCTCCTCTCCTGTTAGTCATTTTTTAATAGGTGGAGCGATTTTCTATAGTAGGCGTTAATCACACTAAGAGGCTTCGAACGATTAGGGAAGTGAGAAGGCGACCGCGTCGATGCCGCCTTAGGAAAATAGTTTGGATATCTCATCGGGGTCACGGGACCTCGTGCGTCGTGTTCGAGGGACACTTGAGGATTGGACCTATAGAAGATACGGCCGAGAGCATTTTCAAGTTTCGCGATAACTGGCACCGCAAAGAAATGCTCCATCCGGGTATCTATGGGAATTATTACCTTTACGTGTACCATCTTCGAGGAGGATGTAGGCAAACTAATGCAATGGTCTGTGAACTCTTCAAAATCTGTCTCTGCTAAATAAAAAATTTGCAGCATAGTATTTGAAGAAGTTGTACCTACTTGAGTAGTTTCCAAAAAATATTCGACACTTTATAACCTATTCAAGGGAAAGCTCACATCTGAATTAATCATATGGCACATTCTCCGAGTAAAACTGCTTCGACTTGAGTTCGTCGTTTAAACAAAAATTAAGTTTCGTCCCCTACCATTGGTATTATTGCTTGGCCCCTCAGCGTGCAGACATCTTTTTAGCTGACGTCAGAACATGAAATACCCAGGTGACACTGATAAAAGTTGACACCTTTCGCTAACTTTGGTTCAGAGCCTTCGGACTTACTGACAGTAAATATGACCTCCACTGTCTGAAGATTTTAAGATTTTTTATCAAATGATTTGACACGATGTTTTGAATCAGAGGAAGTATTTTATGGCTGCGAATTTCTGGACGAATAGCCATCCGACGTGTGTAGGTTATTCGTCCAGAATTCTGGAGCAATAGCTGTTTCGAGGTAGGTGCTCCATTTGTCTAGAATTCTGGACGCCTAGACCAGCGTTTCCAAAACTAGTGCCGTCGGCAGATTAGCCTGCCGCCGGCAGGGAGAAGCTAACCCGAGCTACCCCTGAAATTAACTGAAAATTATAAAGCTAAAGACTAAATTATAAAGACCCTAACTGAAATTCTACAGACTGAGCTCAATTAAATTTTAATTAGCTGAATGAATTTCGTGATATAATTTAAAGAAAGGGAAAGAAAAGTTCTTGAAAATCGGTTTATATAAATATAACAAAAGTGCGGTAACTCTTGAAGTTATTATTCGATTTTCTTTTACCTTTTTTTAACGTTTATGTCATAATATAACAAATCTAACGCAACTTATTAAAATTCTACTCATTAATATTTAATCAAATTTTCATTTTTCTCAACCGGTTCTAATTCTCTAGCGAGGGAAAGGTCAGCGAAGCAAGCAATCGAGCACGAACGGCCGGCGTCCAGTGTCTCTCTTGGATTCCAGTATTGTGAAAAAATTTGAGGGTGGGACTGCTACCCCGGGTAGGGTGGCTACCTGGCGGAAGGGGGATGCCACCCTGGGCCGGGTAGCTCGGTGGGCTCCAAGGCAGGCTTCCCGCTGCGAGCATGCGACTACTTTTGTCGACCTAGCATGAATGCCTTTCATTGTTCTGAGATTGAGATTTATTAAAAAAAGTTTGGAAATCGCTGGCCTAAACACAGCCAATATTTTTCATCGAAATTGTAAGGTAAATGAGTTGAATGTGTTATGAACTAAATGAATTGTTATGTACAAAACACATTAAATTTTTTCTTACCGATTTTTTTACCTGACTTCAAATCTGATAACAGATTCTAATAATTATATCTAACTGTGAAAGATTAATTTTATAATTTAACAAAATTATAATGTATCTTTTTTTCTAAAGGTTACACTCAAAGAAAAACAAACTATACTTGCTAATACAATTTAAATTTTCACATTATGGAAATGATGCCACTTAAGCAGAAGCTTAACCACATTAACTACGGAATCGCGTGCACGGAAAACGGCATGAGCTTGAAAAATCAGGTTTACTTTCATTCGGCACTCTTCTCTCGAGTTAGCAGCTGCCTCCTGCTAGTCCATTTCTAGCCATTCGTTTCCCCTCGTGTCACTCGAGCTAGTAATCAACAATAGTTTTTATTAATTCAATGTGTTTATCTCCATCTTTACACTTGGAAGCAACAATTTGCGCTTCTTTAGTATGGCTCTTAATTATAAAACACTGACTTTTCTTTAAGTGCAATTGTTTATCTGCGAGCTTGTGTTCTGTTATTTCTAGCAAAATAATAATTGAATGCAATGTTACTCACAAATTGATTTAAAAGGATGCGAGTGGTGTTAGTGAGTATACTTTTCCTCTAATATCTGCCCTATACATTCTTTACCATTCCTTCTTGCCATGAAGCTTCGGCATCGTAAATAACCACTCAGTATAATAAGACATCAACGAATGACGTTACACCTGAATGCCGATACAATCTTTATGGACACGACAATCGCTCTTTGTTAAATAATTAGAAGGATTTGATCAGGCAAGTTTTTTGCAAACTACTAACCAGATTCTTTTTTTTTAACTTTCATCACCCGAGTAAAAATGCTTCGACTTGAGTTCGACTTGGTTATGCCTTGAGTTCGTCTGAAAGACATCGATTTCTGGCTGCGTCTGAAAACTGATACGAGACATAGGCCTTTTTCATACTTTTATGGCCACGACAGGTAAAACGGTGTTTACTTCACGGAGAAAAAGAGATATTGAAAAGCAGATGTTAAAAACTTTGATATTTAACCATAATATATAGATATTACGGCACAATATCTTTTATTTAACATACAAAATATTAAGGGGCAATATCTGTTTATATAGAAAGTATAAAATGTGTGATATTAGTAGTTAATATCTAAGATATTAAAAAAGCGACATTTTATCGGAGCAAGGTCGCTGACGTGTGGCGTGGCGACAAAAGATTTTAACTCCGCTTTGTCTGTTTCTTGAGTTAACGTCTTGTTTATTGTGGTTTTTTGGATATCTATTGCACTATAAGTTTTGGTGGAAAATGGATTAAATTTGTTTGGATATGTCATAATTTTCTCAAGAAAATGAGGAATCAGTTAAAAGCATCTTTCATATTAGCATTGAACAGTGTGTTATCTGTTCAACACAAAAATCGCATAATTATGCAGAAAGGCGAATGCTTGAGGATTCGGATTTTAAAAACAGAGAACTACGATATTAACATTCTTTTGCATTTTGTAGAAAATGGCATGTTTTACAGGTAATTTTTGCACAATTAAGAAATATTTCTTGAATATCTTAGATTCTGCTCTGTAATATCTTGGGCATTGTCAGTTGAAATCTTCTTTTTAATATCTACAGATGCTCTACTTCATTATCTAGATTTCTGTCCCATAATTAAATCGCTAAGATATTACATATTAAGATCTAGATAGTCTGTGGTAACATCTATTTTTCTCCGTTTTGTCTCAAGTCAAGCCTTGACTTGGCTAAGACGATGTTTACTTTCGGCTCATGAATGAGTTTAAAATTGATGAATGAAAATTTTTTAATCCTTAAATTAGTTATTTTTAATTGAAAAATTAAGAATCTGTAGGTCTGAACGAGTATAACCCTAAAAAATTTTCTTCAAAAAAATAAAAATTGTAACTTTCTAGAAGGATCTCCTAAACTGTTAGAAATACGTGAAAACAAACAAAATTTTTGATATCATCGTCAAACAAGTATAATAAAAATTAAAATTCGTAAATAAGTT
>NC_046664.1:119832761-119851571 GCF_010883055.1 Belonocnema kinseyi
TATACACGATTGTTTAATAATTAACAAAGATTAGCTTTTATGATAGTCAGAATGATCCTTTTATAGGACAGGCATACACACGAAGTTATAAGCCGCTCATGTTGGAGTCATAAAAATTTGACTCAAGAGATAAATTTATGTCTTCAAGGCATAGAAATTTGTCTCCAAGACATAAATTGAAGTCTGGTTCCGTCCCAAAACTGAGACATGCTCAAGTCGACCTTTTCGACTTCAGCATGTCTTGATTGGGGGCACTTCAAGTCGAACTTAAGTCAAAGAATTTTTAGTCGGGCATACACAGTAATACAAGATGATGAATTTTAGATGTAGATGAATTTCATGTGTGCATTAAATTAATTAAGTCACTTATTTTAACCATACATGGAAGTTAAGTGCAGTGTCTCCTATCTGATATACGCGAGTAATATGATGATTAACTGATAGGTATGTTGAGTTTAGGATGATTTTCATTCGCGCGCTCTGAAATTCAATTTTTGCTGGTAGAAAGGCGTATGCTAAATGCGATGCGCAAAAACTTAGAGACGGATTTCGGCGATTTTAGAAGAGGCGCCAAGTGAGCAGCTGAGTGTAGCCAATATAGCGTCGATGGCGTTGGATAGTAGCGATCAACACTGAGCTCATAGTAGTCGTTTCGTCAGCGTTTCCCATTTTCATATATGTACTCAGATCTATAACGGATTTTGATGATGAATAGAATAATCGTACATATGCGATAGAAAAATATATAAAAAAGGATTGAAGATTTACGTTCTGTACCTTGTAACTTCAAATAGAGAAACAACAAATATTTATTTCCTAAGATTATTCAATTTTTAATTTTATTTTAACTTCATAATTCTAATAACTGAACGATAGCGCATAAATTTTACGAATTTCAACAATCAGCTGACTTACATTCACCTATAAGTTTAATTTCACACGCTGTCGTTGACGGAAAGTCAAGATTCCTTTTGTCTTAAATTAACCTATAAAGTACATTTTACGTACATAAAGCAGTTGACTTTCAACCAAGCGCATTACTGAAAGTCATGTTATAAACATTAGTTGACTTTTAACTAGCGAAGGATCCTTTTGGTTACATCTGAAAGTCAACTGCCTTTTTTTCACTGAAATTCAGATTCTTGTATTACTGTGTACCTTCCAAGCTGCAGGCAGTATATCATTGCTGCTAGGACTTGAATAATTTTGTTTGAAAAGAATTAGGTTTATGCAAGAACTCTGTCGAACTGGGAAGATTTAGAATGTGCAGCATAGATTTTCTGTAAAGATCACCGAATTTTTTGAAGTGCTTAGAAAATTTGCAGTTATTTTATAAATTTACGGATATTTTCTGTAACATTTACTGTAACATTCAGTCCTATTGCAACTGAAAATACTGCAGCATTAGCAGAATTTTGTTTTGCATGTGGAATCAAATCCTAAATCAAGATTATTATACTTTTAAATATTTTTGCATATTCTACATCCAATTTTAGATTATTTCAAATAACATCTCTTTACTGTAAGAAAATGTTTTATAAATTTTGAAGCTTTATCATTTCAATTAAAATGAAGTAACATGTCGAAGACATACATAAAAGTATCAGCCTAAATTTAGGCAGATAAATGAGCGGGGTACATAAGAAACCTCACGTAAGATTCAGCAGATCGTCAAATTTCAGGACGGGACCTCCGTATTCGCTAGCAACAATTTAATCCTATTTTGGGTAGATCCGTTAATGGTTAATGGGAGGCAAAGTGGTCAGCGACCGGAACAAGGGCTAAGTCCGTCTTAAATCCCGACGGAGAGAACCCTTGTAGCTCTTAGTCTGCAAGGACTGTAATCCACGTGGAATCACTATTGGCTTCATAGTAACTGGTCCAAATGAGACAGTAAAGTCGATCTGCGAACTATACTCTGTTCCCCGAGAGAAGACCCTACAAAACGATCTATTTTAGTTTTCTTTGCGTAGCCCATTCTTCAAGTTTGCAAAATGGCGGGATTTCTTCAGATGTTTCAGCCAATCTGAAGTGTAGCTCTTCAACTTCATGAAATTTTTTCCCTAGATTGATTTACGAGTCTGGTGGATAGTGGGCTGTACTTTTTATACTACTTTTCTGTTTGTTTACCGACCTTAATTTGGGCGAACTTACTTACTCCAATGATATATTATTTGCATAGGAAAGTTAGAAAATTTAAAGAAGTTTAATTGAAGAAATTTTAGCTCAATATTCAATTTGATATTCCTTACTTTTCCAATTTGCAAACTTTATGGGCAAATAATATATCGTTGGAATTTGAATAATTCGAACATTCTGACTATATTACTTTTAACCCGGGGATTACAGAATTATTATTTTTTAACTACAAAAAGAGCGAGTGAGTGAAAAATTCAAGTCGCCACCTACCTTGGTAATATTCCAAAAAATGGTTTGTAGCTTACACATCTGAAAATCTGATGAAAAGTAAGGAAATTTGATATGTTTTAAAAACAGTGAACTTTGAAGCATAGTTTTACTTTAAAAAAATAATAGGAAAAATCGGACAAAATTCATAACGGTACTTTAAACATTTCTAAACAGATTGCCGTCGAAAAATTTGAAAAATATAAATAATGGTTCTTTTTTTGTGTATAAATATGCGACGGAACTATCTTCAGTTCTGATGAAGATAATGGAGTGATTTAAATTGGAGGTAGTTAGTTGAACTATCTGTAATAATTTAGAATTTGAAGGAACTATGTGCTTCTTATTGTCTTCGTAAAAAATTCGATATTTGAAGTCAGTTTCTTATATAGGAAAGCAAGTGCGAGAGCTCAGCGTGGTGCCGTTTTTTCAGGGGATCGTCCTCGGTTTACCTCACCACAGGGAAAGGTTTCGAAGACCAGAGTGAGGTTCGGAGGCACAAGTTGGGTAGATAAATTATTACAGATAGTTCAACTAACTTTTTCTTTAATTTAAATCACCTTATTATCTTCATCAGAACTGGAAATAGTTTAGTCGCACATTTATTTACAAAAAACGAACCATTATTTTTTAAATACAAAAATATGCTTCAAAGTTCATTGTTTTTAAAATATATCAAATTTCCTTACTTTTCATCAGATTTTCAGATATGTAAGCTACGAACAATTTTTTGGAATATTACTGTTCGGCTCATTAACGTACAACATTTGCAACATTAAAATGATATCTCTTTCATTAACTTATTATTTTTTCTTCACTTTCTTTTTCAACGTCAAAGTCAGAGGACTCAAATTTTCTCGCCGATAGTTGACCCCTGTAACTCGAGACCTACGCGCGGTGGTGAGATCCTTTTCTTGTATGGCTAACATCTCGTAAAAATCATTCAAAATATTTGAAAAAGAAACCCAAGGAAAGTGATAAATATTAAATTGATAACAAGGGAACAATGAAAACAGGAATTAAGGAACTACATGTGAAAAAGGGGTAAGGAAACTGCCTCCGCGAAGAAATGACAACCCATATGCGCGTTTGCGTAAGGTCTTCTCTCAGGGCTGTTGAAGGGAAACACAATTTTTTCAAATAGACTGACCCAAGTGCTCTCTGAAAATTTTTGATAACCTTCATTAGGGCCGCCACTAAACCCTTGCCTGCGGGGGTCCTACGCCTACATTTCCCTTTCTTTGACAATCTGCGTGCAGAGAACGAAATTTCGTCTTTTCGGAATTTCGTTCTCTCGTTGAACAGAGTACAGCAAGAGAGCAGGGTATAGTCCAAGAAGAAATCGAGCTAAACGCAAACCGTAAAGCTATTGGCAGTGTTGCAATTTAATTATTGGCTAGTAGTGACTGCCTGCGCCATTGCAGATTTATCCTATGAGTTTTGAAAATGCAAGGCTTAGAGCAGCAGACGGTTAAATCAGCCCAGTGCTGGGTTAGAAATGGCAGCCTTGGTCGACTTTTTAAATTATTTGACCTTCTAACAAAATTCGGCCCAGTATCAACCTAATCTTGGCTCGGTGCTGGGCCAACACCAACTCCATTCGTGGGGAATTTAAATTAGCCAAGCTTTGGTCGAAATTTCCTATAGACCGCAGTCTACTAGTCAGTCTCTTCGGGCTCTAATTGGGTACATTTCCAAAAAGAGCCAGGGTCCTTAAACGTAACAAAAATAAAAAATGAACTTTTAAAAGAAGGCATTTTTTTCCTCATCATCTATTGAGTTTCTTTAGGCACTAATGTGGTGCTGGCCTGCATATCAGGATCAACAATTACAAGTATTGTCTGTGCAATAGCTCAACACTTCAACATAATCAATATTTAGATGGCTTCTGACTGCCTTTATCCTTTTCGAGGTCGTCTACAGTCTCGGTCTAGTATTATAAGCCACCAAGTAATGATTACAGTAATAGCCACCAGTGATAACCAAGTGATGTCGATGAGTAATGGGGCATTTTTAGCATTGCGGTAGCAATGCGACATTGATATATCACTTTTGTTGTAAAATTCTGTTTTTATAACGGATTAATCCATGTCGAAAGTTATGAGCCGCTGAATACGTTTATATCAAAATAAATTTTCCTGTGGGCGAACCATTTTAAGTCGGAGATCACGCGAGTGAGTCGAGCGAGAAGACGATCCACAGGCAGGCAAGGTCGATGCCTTGAGGGTAGGACAAACTTCCCTGTACGCTTAATCGTTATTCGACTATAATATGCAAGGGAAGAAACAATAATATCTCGAAAGCGCCTGCCTTGTCTAGGCTAATAGTGCAACATTAGGATTAGTTGGGATTATAATTGGAGATTGATGTGACGCTGCCGTATTTTGCGGAGGGCGCGTCCGGAGCTGAGATATATGGGTTCAGTATGGATACAGACGATTTTTACTCAAGATTCAAACATTATTCAAACTCGCACGAAATCGAACGCCTGCGTCAGGTGCTCTAGTCTGAGCGAATCGGCTAGGGCTCTGTAGTTCACGCCGTAAAACCTCCAAGGAGGATTCCCTCGTGCTGCCTCGTACGAATTAATTACTACGGGGATCCCGGTCGTCAGGGATGCCGCGATGCAAATAAGAGAAGTAGGTGCTGCGCGGAGCAATCCCTATGGCTGTAAATTATAAAATAATCCCTTGGTTAATTCCTATCCGCGGTTTATTACCGCCCTTGAACCATCCGTTAAATTGAATTCATAAATACTACTTGATTTTGCTTCTTCTAAACGTCTCGTTATTCTTCTTTCAGTTCGAAACATGTACCTTAAGAATTTAACCGAATTCTGTAATGCACAGACAAGCTGCATTTATATTACATTACCTGAGGTATTGCAGTCCAAATAGATCTCTTAGATTGATAAGGTAATTAAAAGTGGTTAAGAGTAAATTTGATCCGCATTCAATAACGTCAGTGAACTAAGTTATTAGTAATCTTGATCACTAAATCTCTCCATATTAACTCGAGTTAGTTTTGTGCTACAGTAAAATTGCAATATTTCAATTTTATTTATCACAAATTCTTTACCCTATCACAAGAAATATTTTAAGGAAAATTTACAACTGCTCAATTCTCATTTCAGATAATCGAATTATTCAGGTAAAGGTTCTAAAAGTGTTACTGGAAATTATCATCCTCGATTAATATAAAACATGATTGCACAATTTTCAGTTTGAACTATACAACATGTAATATTTTGAAACCGAGTGTTTTAAAATAAAAAGTGATCATGTGAAATCGTTCAAAATATAAAATGTTGTCAATCGTTTAAAACCGAAAGTTTACAAATGTAAATCAATACAGTTTTTTAAGAATCAAATAAAAAGATGTGAAAATTGTTTAGTTTTCATTTAATGCATTAAAATTGTCACAACCTGAGATTTAAACAGTTTAAAATTAAGCAAATTCAAATATAGAACAATTAAATCATAAAAACGGTGAAATTCTAAAATTAGAAAGTTAAATACTGATTTTAAGAAGGTGAATATTTTTCCTCCAGGGAATTTATTTTTCTAAGTAATTCCAAATGTTGATTTTTTCAAGCGTTTTCAAATAATTGTGCCCTTAACAATTTTCTTGATAGAATGGAAAATCTCTAACATTGTTTTTTCTTCAAATGAAATACGAGAAATAAAAAATAAATATTATTATTGATTGTCACATCTGTAGAAAATCAGTATTTAAGGGTCATAGTTTCTACACAAAAAACCATTGATATAGAAAAAAATAGAGAGGGGTGTGCTGTATTGTAATGCCTATGGTAAAGTTACATACGCTTAAAATAGAAAACGCCAGGTAAAGGGGGCGGGTGGTTGCACTGTCTGAAATATAGCGACGTAACAGCCCCTCAAGCCTAATTTAATATTATCGTTTTTCACGATTCATATGAAAATTCTACTACAGGTAGACTTTATTTTTGGATTATAATTTAAACTACGTTTCCTGCTACTAGATCATTGAAGATCAGTTATATTATTGTTTGAAAAATGCGAAAAAATACAAAATTTTGTCCCCTGACAGTTTTTGCCTAAACTGAATTGTTTTTAATACTTTCACGTATACGAATCCAATCAGGGATCTAGGCGGGTCCCGGCTGGATAGTCCCGGTTTAAACCAAGCACTGATCGGCAAAAATGGCCGCGATCAGGCTAAAAACGTCACGGTAAACTGGTCGGATCCCACCTTCAATAGTGGCTGAGGCCCGTCGGGTAATCCGGCCACAAAGCAGTTAAAAAATGTTGCTGTGGACGATAAATTGGTAACTTTCCGTGTGGAAATTTGGCTGTGGGTCTAACCCGGCCCAAGCCTGGCAAAACTAGGCCCTGGCCTGGTGATCAAGCCTGGTCCAAGCTAGAATGAGACGCTAAATCTGGGCAGGCCTGGCTCGATCGCCGCGCCTGGCCCAGGCTTCACCCTAGTTCAATATCGATTCCTAGCCATTTTCTTATACGACTACAGTTTTTATGTAACTATTTATGGAACCACTACTAGAAGTATCTGGGGTATCCTTAACCTTGTCGACAATAAGATCTTCATTTGCTCTTGATAGTTTAGGATTTATAATATTATTCTCATTTGCAAAAGGCATTTCAATTGCGGGTTCATAAAGTATCTCTTTAGGTTCTGATTCTACCTCGTCGACTGCATCACCATCTAAACAATCACAATACACATACACTCATTTCGTGCTTAATCCTTTTTAATTACATACATAATTTTTTACGCCTGCATACATATAATATACTTGAAAGAACGTTCTTTAGAGGTTTGAATTACGCTAGCTTAATGTCTTATTATAATTTAAAATTAATTTACTCACTTTCGAGATCCACACGTAAGTATGCAATAGTGGTTTTTGCTCGATGTCTCCTGACTCTACAAGGGCTTTTTATTATTTTAAGCATTATACGACTTTCAAAAATGACACTGTTTTAAGCACACACAAAGTTACATAGTGGATATTGGATAATACACAAAATAATCCAACGCCATCTGTTATGGATTTTAGGAACTTTGCCACTACCTATCTAGCCGGGGTCGAGGTCAAGTCATTGAGAAATACAAGCTAGAGTCAGACTCGAGGCCCCCGGCCTGGCCCAAGCCTGGAACCGGGAAGATACCTGGCGATTTCTGCCCGGGTAGTTTTGGCAAACAATACGGTGAACTTCGAATGTCAAATCAGGTTAACCAATTTTGGCAAGAAAATTGCAGTAGAATTTCAATCTCTGATGATAGAATCTCGTAGCAATTTGAAAACCATGTGGTGATTCAAGGTTAGGAAGGCAGAAAAGACCAAATATATACACAACAGTATCTTTTAATTTAAAATAATATTTCTACGCGCACTAAGTGGGGGTTTCAAACTAATTACTGAAATAAGATTGATTTTAATTGCGGGTCACGATTTTATTTACGAACTTTAGAGAGAAGACGCGATGTGAGTGCAATGAGCATCCTCGTTCGATGCGTGAAACTGAAATCTACTGAGTTTCTATACAGACGCCAGACGCAGAAGGCGCTATATATGGCGGTCAATTCGAAAGTGTACAGGCTAAACATTGTCTGAAAATGGAGAAGTTATTAAAAATATAACATTTCTGCTTTTCAAATAATAATAACTTTTCAAATAATTCATCTAGAATCCATAATTGCGTCTTTGATATTGTCACGGCTCTTAAAAAATGTGTAATTTCTACAAAAACATTAACCTGACCAGTGCTCGGCCGGCTCCTGGCCATTATTTCTAGCCAGGGTTGGCCCAACCAGTAACCTGCTTGTTCCGGACTACGTGATTCGAGAAAAATGTAGCCCGGTGGCTCCCACTAGGTTCCTGTCCGTGAAACCCAGCCAGGGGTAGCCCGGCCGGGATCCGACCAGACACCTGGTGGTAATAGGGCTAACCGTGGAAATTTCTATACGGGCTCTATTTAATCTAATTTTATTTGACCAAAAATCAAGTCGCCGAATAGACATTTGCCGTCATTTTTATTTTTTCGAATGATCAGGTGACATAAACACTATTTGTCCTAACTACCATTTATCATAATTTCTATCATAACGAATTATCATTTCTAATAATTTTCATATTCTCTAATTTCTATTAACCATAATATTTATTTATCCTATTTTTCATTTAACACAATTGTATTAAATTAATATCTGTTTTTTCGAATCAGTATTTAACACGATTTTCATTTTTTTAATTTCCACATAACCTAATAATCATTTACGTGAATTTCTATTCGTCATAATTGAAACTTGTCTGAATAAGCATATGACATAATTTAATTTCTTCCCAATGTCCAAATAACCTAGCATTCATTTGCACGAATAGCCGTTTGGCATATTTTCCACTTCATTGAATTGTCACCTACAATTGATTTTAAACTTTGTGTCTTTATTCTAAGTCGGATATGCTGTAGGACAAATGCAAATTTTGTTACATGGCAATTTGATAATCAAATGATAATTCGAATAAATTGAAAATACGATGAATAGAAATGCATGCTGATGATTATTAGGTCGTATGAAAATTCGGAAAAATGATCATTGTTTTAAACACAAATTCGGACAAACAAAAATGGTATTAAATGAAAATTAGGATAAATAAATACGACGGATAAATATTTATCCCCAATGGCTGTTCGGAAGCTTTTTTCTCGGTCAAATAAAACTGAGGCTAAATGTAATTCGGCCAATGTTCATGTCCCTCATAATATTTTCTTTTATTTCCAAGGGACAGATCACATGGTTGCCTTATTAGATTGCGGCAATGTGTACAACTTGAAACTAAGATTTAAAACGTTAAAAAAAATTTATTTCAGAACATGATAAAGTTTTTTATTCAGGCGCTTACCATAAGTGGATTTTATTTATCTATATGATACTGTTACGCGAATATGTCGTAGAATCAGTTCCGCAAATCTATAATTTATCCATTTAGTTATACATCTAAGGCTATTCGATTCATCAGTCAAGTGTGGTATCAATATTATCTGATAGCTATATGTCTGATTATGACATTTTTTATAAATCTAAAAAAAAATGAAATCGTGAAAAACTGTCGCTGTCCTATTACGCTGAACACGAAAACTACATTATACTATTCAAATGATCACAGGGAGACGTAGTAAGTTGACATTGTTGTTTCTGAGGGTCGCCCCAGGCCATGCGAATATCTTAGCCAATATGTATATACCGGGCTGAGACTGTTGTATGTAAACGACGTATACGCCCGCTGGGGCCATGAACGCTATAACCAAGACCTCGTCTTCCGCCACCATATATTAATCAATAACCATGCATCGCTTCAGTAACAGTGCCATTCGCTTTTCGTTCCATCGTTATTTTTTATTGATGTTATTAATTATTATTATTGCATCAATCTAGGAAAATTAAGCTTCCAAGCCAAAACGTTTTCTCTTTTCAATTTAAGTATGTAAAATTTTGTGTGCACAAACTTTGATTAAAATCTAAAAGTATATATAGATTTCATCACATTTGTTAGAAACTTTCTACGATATGTATCAGGCCGCGATGCAAACACATTCTCATAGCGTGAAGCGCGCGCGGCTCGCCAGCTTGAGCGCACTCGGGACGCGCGTCTGTTGGATTTGCGCATAGCGCTGAATAATGTGTTTATTTCGCACTACGCGTTCAGGCTTTTTACTTCCCCGCATTTGTACGTAATCCTTTTAAAACAAAAGGTCAAAACATCGATGATACAGACCCGCTAAACTCAATGCATTTCCTGAATATCAGAGTTGTAAGGTGGTTTAGCGATTTTAGTGAAACTTGGTGAAACTTTTGTATTAGGAGAGTGAACTATATGGTTAAAATTGTTTTCATAATATTTTTAAATTCAGAAGGTTGAAAAATTTTGAATTTCAATACCTGGCTTTTTTTAAACATATCTCCCACAGCGCTGATTGAATTTAAATTATTTTTTTCAAGTATAGCATGTAATTTATAGGACTTTTTGATGCAATTTAAAAACAAACAAAATTTCAAAAAGATTCTTAATATAAGAACGCATTTCTTCTTGAATTGTTGTTGTTTAAAATGGCATGCTAATGAAAATAACAAACATTTGTTTTTTAAGTGATATTTTGGCGAATAAATTATTTGCTCTTATCGACAATGTTTCACATTGAGTGCTTTAATTTGTTTTTTCTTTCATATTACTTAAAATGGAAAAATCTTTAGCCTTAGACTTTAAATTTTTGTATTTTATTGACCGTCAAAAATGTTTGCAAGTCGGAAAATGACTGAGAATTTTTATCTCCGATTAAAATTATTTCAAAAATTTCATATAATTTTAATTGATAGCATGCATAATTAAATATTAGTAAATTCAAATGCTTGTAATTTTAATTTTGAAATAAAATAATTTTAAATTAGGGAAATTTTACTACGGATGATAAAGAAATTCACAATTCTATATAAGTTATTCAAAATAATACAATTTAAAATTGAAAAGCTAAAAATGATATATTACGCTAAAAGTCAAAATGTTCAAAAACGGCAAATTTAAAGTTAGGAGCTTTAAAAATGTCAAAATAATGAGGGACTTTATTTCATAAAATTTAAATTTAATGCCTAGAAACGGGGGCTAGGCATTTTTCAGACGGCCCTGCAGTGTCGTGTTTCGACGCTTTGCTGGGATTAGTGAAAAGTACTCAATGTGTTAGGTTAGCCGTGGGGTTTATTGTTAGAAATAAGTTGCGTTCGATCTGTCAGACATAAGTGTTAGGTAGTTCTAATCCCGCCCCAGAACTTCTTTCGATTTTTCATAGGGCAAAAAGTGTGCGGTAACATAAATATATACATATGTATTGTTCGTATGTCTGTCTAAAAATAAATATAACTTAGGCATAAGCATAAGTGAATAAAAGTAACATCATCAAATGAAACTTCAAAATATATATATTTTTTTAATTTGGCAACACTATCTGCTATAAACTCGTTAGGAGTCACCAAAAGTTTCATTCACTCGCTTTACCAAACTTTAATGAACGGATAGTCAATCAAAATATCATTGACTGCCCTTGAATTATTAGTATCTCAGATTTTTAAGAACTCTATTCCTCTGGTCTTCGCATGTTCATTGAAAGCCCTTTAAACTTTCTAGCATTCTTCCTACTTTTTAAATTTTATCAATCAAAGCTTCTATAGAGACAATACTTCCAATTTATGCCATACGTTTGACCCTATACTAAAGTGGTTGACTCGGTCATTTACAATTTAAACAACTACATTTTTGTAAAAATATTCAAAAAAGATCAATTTTGTTACTTTTGATTCATGAGTTTTTTATGATGCCACGGCGTAAGCAGCTATTAGAGCGTCAAAATACGCAAGCGCCTTGGAGGCCGCGCGTCATCAGAAAAACATAAATAATTTCTTTAATATAAAAGGTTACCGACTTTCTGTTTAATGTACTCGGTGACGTTTTACGCATGGAGCGAATTTAATCTAATTATTTTTAGATTCATCCAGTATTCTCGTGATATTTATTGAAATAACACGTTCGTTCCGCAACACTGCTCCAACCCAGGTTGCTGATTAATCTCTCTAGCAATCACCCCAAGCGAAGATCCTCACCAAGTCATCATGTGAACACCGATAGGAATAATATGATTTATTTAACCATACGATCGTAGGTTAGAAAATTATGAGTACATTCATAATATAACACATGTACTGCAGTCGTAAAGACTACAAAATTCACTTACTAAAATATTGTAAATACATCTTATTCATATTTTTCGTACAAAAATGCAATATACGTATTGCAATTATATGAAATGTGAATCCTTATTAAAAATTTGCCTAAGCGAGCTAGGTTTAAAATGTTGTCGTTTAACAATACACTCTGTATGAGTGAATTAACCGAATCACTTTGTTTAGTTCAAGAAAGGCGTACCTCGCTCGCGCCTGCGCGTCTGTCTTCATAAGCAACAAGAATCGGATGGCCAAAACAAAAATCATGTATAGCTGTATCTGTACCAGCAATAAAATATAATGAATCTAGTCATAAATATTATTGTACTGTCAATTCATTTCTATCAGTGAAGTTCCCCACTTAAGTCCATTAGTATCCCAGGTCTTTTATTTCAGGCGTCATTCACTCTACTGACACTGTTTTTATTAACTATTTGTTGCCATATTTTTCTGTCCTGACACACTACTCTAGCTTCTTTTATGTCCATGAATATTTTCATGCAGGCTCTCGTGTTTCTGTGTCTTCTATGTCTCTTCTAACTAGGGTCTCATTCACACATTCTAACAATTCTTTCCGCGGTTTGCCTTTGGGCACGTTGCCATTTACTTTACCTTGATACACTTGTTTCGTTAATCGTTCATTTGGCATTCTCTCAACATGCCTGAACCATCTTAACCGGTTTCTTTCCCATGTGTCTACTAACGTCTCTTCTTTACCACATTCTTTGAGAATTATTTCGTTACTCGCTTCATCTATCAGCGTTTTCCCGCAAATCATGCGAAAGAATCTCATGTCAATTGCATTAACTTTACTCTTATCTTTTTCTTGATAGGTCCATGTCTCGCTACCATATAGTACAGTCCTCTATCTTCCCGTCCCTAGTAAATAAGCTACCAAGGTACACGAACTTATCAACTTGTTCAATTCCTTCATCATTTAATACAATATTGCATAGCGTTTTCTAACTCTTTCCTTCGAACACCATAGTTTTTGTTTTATTTGCGTTAATTTTTAGGCACATACTCTTCATGCTTGCATTCAGTTTATTCAATATTCTTTGCAAGTCTTCGATTGACTTTGCCATAACAACCTTATTATCTGCGAACACTGACCCACGTACCCTTACTGTTTCGAGATCCACACCTTCTTCGTCGAAAAGAGCCATTCTTAAATAGTTGTCCATGAATAATATAAATAATCATGAAGACGTAACGCATACTTGTCTAACTACTTGAATAATATTAAAACAGTCATTCAAATTCCCATTTACCCTTACACTTGCTTTGTTACCCATATATATGGTTTTTATAGCATGAAGGAGCCATCCATTGACTCCGTACTCTTTCAGGACTTTCCAAAGTTTACCTTGTCAAAAGCTTTTTCTAGGTCAACAAATGCACAGAAAACTTTTCTTCTTACTCTCAAACTTTTTTCCCTGCATTGCCTTAAGCTAAATATTTGATCCGTACATGACCTTCTTGGCATAAATCCACTTAGGACTTTCCAAATCTTTTCTTCTGTTATTTTCATTACCCTACGAATAAGTATTTTCGAGTATATTTTGCTAATGGTACTTAATAAGCTAATTCCTCTGTAATTATTGCAGTCGCTTTTATCTCCCTTTATTTTGTATTTTGGTACGATAATCGCTTTTTTCCAATCGTCTGGAACGTCTTCCATCTAAAAACATAAATTTATCAATTCGCACAGTCCACGTGGTATGTACTAGCCACCGTGTTTAAGCATTTCAGCGTTAATACAGTCAACCCTGGCAACCTTGTCGTTTTTTATGTCCTTAATTATATCCCTAACTTAAGTGACACAGACTTTCTCAATTGAGTTGCCTAATGCATCGTGTTCAACATCGCAGTTTTGGTGTCCTATAGCTTCATCTCCGAATGGTCCCCTAAAATAATCTCTGAAAGCCTCTAGTATCCCGTCTGCATCATATACCATTTCCCCCCTACTATTTCTCATGTTGAGAAATTCTGTACTTTTATTTCCCTTCATTTTTTTATAAAGTAGTTTCTTGCTTCCTTCAAAGTCGCTTTGTATTTTTATCTCTTCTTCTGTTCTAATTTAATCTTTACATTCCTTAATTAATTGTTTTTTTATCCTCTTTTTGTGTCTGTAATCATTTATACATCTATTTCTTTCCTCATTGGTAACACATTCGATGTTCAAAGTTCTTCTGTACGATTCTTTCTTTGTTTTTTGGGCAGCCTGAGCTTCATCATTCCACCACGCATCCATAGTCATTCTTCCTACAACCGCGGTACCACACATTTCGATCGCGTACCTAACAATGATATCACGGAACATTCTTCATGCGACCTCTATATCTTTGTTTTTTATAAGCTCCTCCCATGTTGCCCTATCTATGGTTTCGATTATCTTATTTTTGAAATCTATTCGCAGATCCGGTTTCTGTAGGTTCTCAATTTTTATTCACGATTGTTTTGTTTTCTTTCTTTTCCATCCTCGACCTAAGTTTATTTTGGTCTTTGGAGATCCCCTCTTAGTCTTTCATCCGCAACAACAAAGTCAATTATACTGTGGTTATTTCCTTTGAACCAGGTGTACATGTGGATCATTTTATGCCTAAATCAAGTATTTGTAATGAACAGACTCCTTTTTAAGCATAAGCCAACTAAGTTATCCCCGTTACAATTTGTTCTTGGATCCCCAAAATTACTCAATACTTTTTCCGTATCCTGATTTGGGATGCCTACCCACTTTCATTCTTGCCCAAAGCAGTCTGGGAGATACAAAATAATGATCTCCGAGATGCTGCTTCGCTCTTTTATTTAAAATCAGACCTACTCCTTGCCTATCATGTGATTCGCCATCTACTCCTGACCATATTTCAAATCCGCCTTTCAACACGCTGTTTTCTATGTCTTTAGTTTCGCATCTCTTTTTCTTTGTTTCAGTCACACATAAAATATCTAGTTTCCTTACATGCATAGTTTCTCGCAAATCTTTTACCTTGAGATCATTCACTCCCCCAGCATTCCAAAGACCCAGTCTCCATTCGTCGCCTGAAACTTAACCCTCGCATTTACTGTGTGCATGCCTTTTGTCAATTAAAGTTCTTGTGCTTTCCGAGGCTATTTTACTGTTTGTATTATTCATTGTTTATATTATACGCCCAACTACCACCTTTATGCTATACATTTATTTTGCTAGTCGAAATCATGTCTACGCTAAGTCGTCTTGGGTTTATGTTTTTATGCTGAGAAGGTCGCCAGTTTTAAATAAATCCCATTTGTTTAAATAATAAAACATTATTTAACCAGCGTTAATAAATATATCCACTTGACCAATATTAATCTTTTTTAGTAAAAAAAATACGAGAATACACTGTTCAAAAGGTCGATTTCATGAAATATTGACATTTTTGGTTTTAAGGGTAGTTTTCAGGTACTCGTGGGGGTGTGTTAGGTTGTCAAACCCATATGTCTGGTAGATGAAATGCTTCGTTGGATAATTCTCTACAGGTCCCCATACTTTCCCTAACATTTTTTCAAACCATAAATAATTAGTCTAAAAACTCAAAAAAGTGATTTTCCCCGTGCATTTTACATGGGAAACTTCAAATCAAAACCGGTATCTTTTCAAATAAAAAAAAAATAGGGAATTTTTTTTCGGATTTGGAATAAAATGGGCGGGATAGTTGTCCTCTCGCATGCAAAACAATTTTGCCATGCATTTTTGGACCAGCCTAATAACTACACCCTGCGACGGACTCAATGCGTCGATCGGACAAGTCTCGAGTACTATGAGGATAACCGCCTTCTGCATTTTCCTCGGAGTGTCCCGGCATTGTTTTGATAGGGTGGGATGCTTTTCAGGCAATAAACCAGTGAAAGCTTAGTACCTACGAGAGCACCGATGATCAGGATGACGAGTTTAACAGAATTCTCTGATGTTCTTTTCAGCTAAGTTGGACAACTAGATATTTTGTGTCCTAGGTGTTTATGGTGTGTATGACGAACTCTGCAGATATAATCGGGAATGTCTTTATTCAAAATGTGGCGAAAGTACGATAAACTGGAAATTACACCGTCTTGGCACATAAAAATCCATTCCTTCGTGCCCAATTTTATTCCGGATGATTTAAGGAAAGCCCACGTTAGATGAAGCAGCATCGACTGATCCTTTACATTTCTGTGGAAAATGCTGTACATCCTCTCATCGACGAAATGTTGGTGGAAGAAGGTCTCGTGCAATATATATTTATAAAGTGTAATGCAATATATATTTCACTGATTCAAATAGCTAGAAATGGGTGACTGACAATCAGTGAAAGGTTACTTATTGATTCAGTGAATTAACCACTTTTGAGGGTTGGCAGCACTGCACCATGTCAAATTAGCAATCATAATAAAATTATATTTTAGTACATTTAATCAAAGAATCATAGTAAAAACTTAAAACCCATAAATTTGATCAAATATTTAAAAGGTGAAAAGTTCCGATGCTTTTAAATGACAAACAACCTCACATATTACTTTAATTTCAAAATTGGACTGTCTTGTACGAACCCGTTAAGTAAGTATTTCCAATACTAGTTAGAATATATTTATCCCGTAGTTAATTAAGCAGACTTACTGCCCGAAAATTAACCAAATTTATTTCATTAAGGAAGTTTTCTTGCTATTAAGTAAAAGAGTAACAACAACGCTATGCTTAAAAAAATTAGAGGTTATGCTTTACATGATTTACTCTCGTGTTATTCATATTTAGAGAGTATAGTAGTAGAGTATATTATATATATATATATATATATATATATATATATTCACACTATAGCATAGATGAATGCCTCAGTTTTGATTTGTAAGTACTAAGTATTGTGATCGAAGTATTCTTGCAGAAGAATGGATAGAGTACATTATAGGTTCATTCGAATTTGGCATCAGTGTGTTTCAAGGTAGATTTAGGGAGGGGCGGCTATCGCGTCTGCCAGCAATTTCAGAGCGGTCCATTAACGGCGGTAACTCTTCACGATCGGCCGCCACGAAGATTCAATTTGAATGCTAACCAGAATAGGAAGTTCGCACCGGGCCCTGGCGAATATCCTGTTATTGCCAATTTCGTGCGCGTTTCTGCAGCCCACTTTGCGATCGTTTAGATTATCATCTCTTTTTCGCTGGTTCCTCACCACCTCTTTCTATAGACCTCTCGGTCCCATCGTTTCCGGGGATAATTGGATTTTATTGAAGATCGTCATTCAGAAAACACCAGTTCCAACTACACCCGCAGGCTTCCAAACCTACTAAATCATGTTCTCTTGTCTCCTTCTTAATCCCAATTCTTATTTCATTTCGAAATATAAACCAAAAAGGTTTTGCATTTTATATGAATCATTTTCTTGAAATGAATACCATTGATGATGGCAGGACTTTGGTCAATAATATGAAAATGTATCTACACCAAATATGTATATTTTTATAATTTTGTATGAGAATTTTATCACTTAAATTTAACACAAGGGTGAAATGTCACAAGGGTCGTAAGCATTAAAATTTCAAGGATTAATACCGCTGCTTGCTTGCCGTTAAAAATAATTCTTAATTCTTAAGCAATGCACCATTACAGCACCCAATGGACCACACTTAGCAAACTATGTGTCTTTCTTATTTCAATTAGATGAACCCTAATCGAGTTTCGCACCATAAAGCGCGAGTAATATTGAGACTCGGTTCTCGTTATTGCTTGAGGTGCCTTCTTCTGAATCGATTATTGAATCGTTTCAATTCCCTTCATGAATTTTGTTCGTATTTATTAGGTGTTAACTCGACGCTAAACAAACTTGAAAATGTGCATAGCGTTTTGATTTCATATTATTGGGGGGTAGAAATTGCCTGCTTATGCCTTAACTAAATATTGGTTCTTATTACAATGAGAAAAAAATACTTCTGAATCAATGATATATTGGTTTAAAGCATCAAACGGTGCTTTCACGCTCGGTCAAATGCATACATAATCAATTCAAAAGCATATGCTATTGTTTCTTATTTTCTTGATTCAAATAAAATATTATCAAATTATTTAAAAATTGATAAGGCTTAACTGAAAATGTCCTAGACCTTATAGTAAAATATTATAAAGTTTACTACACGTGAAATTTGAAGCAAACGATATGTCATACAAACGGATAGCATCATTCATGCTGTCAATTCTGAAGTGCGATGCTATCGTTGCAACGGTAGAAATGTTTAACTATATAGTATACTGCCATAATTAGTCCGGGAGCTGGATATGTTCCCGTATGCATTCAAGAGGCAAAAGGTAAAAACTAGTTAATCTTATGTATTTTGACCCGCTGAATCCAATGGTACCGGTTAATTTTACGAGAAGTAGATAGGTATTTGTTTAAAACGCAATTGTTTAAACAAATAGGAAAAAATGATTTTTCTTTATGGGACAAATTTTTTTTCAGTAAATATGGACAATTCTAAGCATAAAAGTTCTCTTGCAACTTTTTTGTTAAATGCATATTTACAAAGTTATAAATTTTCAAAATTGAAGAAGCAACTTGTTCTTTGAAAGCTCCTCTACCTATTCATTGGACGCGACATTGGATTAACCAGTCGGAAGCCTAGTTATCGCAATTTACAAGT
>NC_046664.1:119851671-119868610 GCF_010883055.1 Belonocnema kinseyi
CGGTACCATTGGATTCAGCGGGTCAAAATACATAAGATTAACTAGTTTTTACCTTTTGCCTCTTGAATGCATACGGGAACATACCCAGCTCCCGGACTAAATCTATTAGCAGAAATTTCAGATACAAAGACGGAAAACATTGATTTACATGCATAATAATTTGTTTTCCAGAAGTTAAACCTGAAAAATTTACACCTCTTTTAACCTTTGATACATACTCCTCCGTTTACTTGTATTTTTATTGACATTAATTCTTAGCTATATACTTATAAATTATTCTAAACTAAACTAATTTTTGACTTTGGTTAGGGAAGACGTATTTTACTTATAACTAATGAGAAACGCACTTTATTAAAATATTCGCAATCGCCGAGAATCGAAAGTACGCACCGCTCACTTAAAATCGCACGCCTTATCTCTAAAGCTATAGGACGTCACGCTGAGGACGATATCATAAATAAAGATGGGATTCATTCGACACGTTTGAACTTACCAGTTCTCTTCCTCTCTGCTCCACCTCTGCAGCATTGACTTTTTGATTAAACTATCATCCATCGATAGTATGTCAAAAATAATTAGACACGTAAAAGATTTAATGCTTTCACGATGATTCATTTTCATAAAAACAGATATGTCGGGTTCCAATCGTGTATAAACTACGTTTTGTACAGGATTCGGCCCCGAAATAAATCTTTTTATGAATCAGTCACGTGTTCCGGCTTCTTTGTAAGTGGGCCCTTGTTTAAAAATTATGAACGTATGAAAATCACGGTCGCCGGGGCTGCCAAATGTCTACCGCGTCACACGCTGCTCTTTTCAGCCTGCGTCACTGAGCCAGTAGTAAAGGGCCTATCTGATGACCAGGCTGTCGCTGGTTCAAATCTTTTACGTGACAAGTTTTTTTTTCTATTTTTTTCTTTTTCACATTGTAAATACGTCAAATAATAATTTTTAATGTCCCCGGCGATCATTATTTTCCCCTTCAAAACATCGAAATTATTGGGAAATAACTATCATGCAGACAATTTTTGATTCATTTATTTGCATCCTCGTAATTTATCGTAATTTATTGCCCTTGTGGTCGAAAAACGGTATGTTTCAAATTTTTTAAAACGACTTTCACCTACAAATATATTAGGAAAAATAAATAAGTTTTTAAACATACTTAGATAATTTAAAATTTAATCAATATTGAAAAATATATATTTTTCAAATTTTTAAGGTGTTTTGTGTTAGATATTTTGTCTCAAGGAATCAAAAATTTAAAAGCTTGCATCTCTGTAATTTTGTTAAATTTTTCTCTTTTGTAAAAAGAAGTATAAAAAGGTATAATAACTTTAATGTACACTTAAAAAAAATTCGATTATAGTCAAAACTTGTAGATATAAACAATACTTTCTGGAAATGAGAGTTTAATAGTAAATTAATAAATGTCAGTTAATTTTTCTATAACAATAATCTACATTAAAAATTGTAACTAAATTAATAATTGCAAGAAGTAGTTACTGATTAAAAATAGACAATGTTAGATAATTAAAAAAACACATCTGCAAAATTTATATTTTGCATCCTTTCAAGCTAAGGAGTATAATATACTCCATTTATTTTATTCGGTTTTATTTTTATTTTTGACTGAAATATTTACTCTGATTAGTTATTCATTTATTACTTGTATAAAATAAATGATATTCTTCTTTTAATAAATTCTTATATAATTATATGTCTTTTATTTCTGCCTATTAATTTGTGTTAATATTAAGTTCAATAACAGTAAATAATACTGCCATAATTATCATATTTTATTGATGAAGAACTGTGATTTTTTATTCTGTTTTATCATTCCATTTGTTTATAAAAACCAGTACTTTAAAGATACATTATTTCAAAATTCAATTAGTTAGCAATGCTTATGCAAATTTTGGAATATTTTCTTTAGATGTTCAGTGTTTGTATATATTTTTAATATTTTAATTTATACTGATAAATGAGACGACTGAAAAATCTCGAAAAACAAAATTTCCGACACTGTAAAATTTCCAAATAATAAAATCTCCGTTAAAAATTTCCGAATTATGAAATTTCTGAATAATAGAAATTAAAAAATTGTTGTTTTTAAAAAATAAATATTATTTATTTATTAAAAACACAATTATCAAATACAAATATTTTGTATCAATGTTTAAACTATATGAAAATTATTTCTTGAATTTTAAATAACAATAATTGTATAAAAATTGTATAAAGAAATTAGTTTAAAGACTGTGCACATTTTGAAACGAAATTGCACATTCAGAAAAACATTCCTGCTCTACCAATAACCTTCTTACCTTCATTTATTCGTCTATCTAATTCCTCATCCATCTTCCCGTCCCTAGTAAATAAGCTACCAAGGTATACGAACTTATCAACTTGTTCAATTCTCTCATCATTTAATAAAATATTGCATAGTGTTTTCTCACTCTTTCCTTCGAGCACCATAGTTTTTGTTTTATTTGCGTTAATTTTGAGGCCCATGCTCTTCACGCTTGCATCTAATTTATTCAACATTCTTTGTAAGTCTTCGATAGACTCTGCCATAACAACCTCATCATCTGCGAACGCTAACCCACGTACCCCTACTGTGTCAATATCCACACCCTCTTCGTCGAAGAGAGCCATTCTTAAACACTTGTCCATAAATGATATAAATAACCATGAAGACATAACGCATTCTTATCTTACTCCTTGAATAATATCGAAACAGTCACTCAGTTTCCCATTTACTCTTACACTCGCTTAGCTACCCGTATATATTGTTTTTATAACTTGTAGCAGGCATCCATTGACTTCATACTCTTTCAGGAGTTCCCAAAGTTTACTTCTATCTACCTCGTCAAAAGCTTTTTCAAGGTCGACAAATTGCACAGCAAACTTTTTTTTCTGCTCTCAAACTTTTTTCTGTAATTTGCCTTAAGCTAAATATTTGATCCGTACATGATCTTCCTGGTATAAGCCCACTTTGGAGTTCCCAAATCCTTACTTCTGTTATTATAATTACCCTGCGAATAAGTATTTTTGAGTATATTTTACTGACGGTACTTAATAAGCTAATCCCTCTGTAATTATTGCACTCGCTTTTATCTCCCTTTTTCTTGTATATTGGTACGATAATCGCTCTTTTCCAATCGTCTGGGACGTCTCCAATCTCGAAACATAAATTTATCAATTTGCACAGTCTATGTGGTATGCACGCGCCACCGTGTTTAAGCATTTTCGCGTTAATAACGTCTACCCCGGCAGCCTTACCTTTTTTCAAGTTCTTAATTATATCCCTAACCTCAGTAACACAGAGTTTTTCAATTGAGTTTTCCATCGCATCGTGTTTAACATCGCAGTTGTGGTGTCCTATAGCTTCTTCGCCGAATTGTCTCCTAAAATAGTCTCTGAAAGCCTCTAGTTTTCCGTCTGCATCATATACCATTTCCCCCCTACTATTTATCATGTTGACAATTTCTGTACTTTTGTTTCCTTTCATTTTTTTTATAAAGTAGTTTCCTGCTTCCTTCAGAGTCGTTTTGTATTTTTATCTCTTCTTCTGCTCTAATTGTATCTTTTCTTTCTTTAACTAATCGTTTAAGTATCCTGTTTTCGCGTCTATAATCATTTCTACGTCTATTTCTTTCCTCATTGCTAAGACCTGCGGTGTTCAAAGTTCTCTTGTAGGCTTCTCTTTTTGCTTTTTGGGCAGCCTGAATTTCATGATACTATCAAATCGAAAGTATCTTTGTTTCGCGGAAATAATTTTCTCTAAAAGTTAAAAATATACTTTGTTAATTCAAAAGTATTTTTAACTGTTTAAATACAACATTTTTTCGAAATAAATATGCATTTATTTTTCTTAACTTTATGTGCTTAAGCTTATATAATTGTCAAATTTTAATCTATAGTACTGTACTTTTGATTAAAAAACTCGAATTATTTCACTCAAAACAAAATTGATTGGATTATTGACATAAACTATTGTATAATGTAATAATATAATAATGTAATAAAAATAATATAATGTATAATGTAATAATGCGGGATTCAAAAGCACTGGCACTTCTGTTTCAAGAGTACTTTTTTCTCAGTGTAGGCTGCAGCCAGATTTTCTAGCTAGAAAAATCTAGGCTTTCCCTCTGCTGGCCCTTGACAGGATAGACTTAATTATTTTCTCGAGGACATCTTGTAAAGCCCTCGACAGGTAAAACTAAATACACTGCGAGATCAAAATGAAGTTGGCAGTAAGTTTAATGTAATTCGACTTCGATGAAGTCAAAGATGGTATGGTGATACTCTTCGTTTTTTAGAAGGTTTTATACAAGAAATTTTTGAATAAATAATCAGATTAAATATGCAAGTCAAAACTTTAAATAAAAATAATTAAAATAAATGGAGTACATTTTACTGCTCAGCTTAAAATGATGCAAAATATAAATTTTGCCAATGGTTTTTTTTAATTATCTGACATTGTCTATTTTTAATCAGTAGTCACTTTTTTCAATTATTAATTCAGTAACAATTTTAATGTAGATTATTGTTAGCAAAAAATTAACTGACATTTATAAATGTAATATTTAACTCTCATTCTCTCGTTCCGGTGCTTTTGAATTCCACATTATTAATATAATAGTTTATGTCAAGATTCCAATTAATTTTGCTTTAAGTGTAATAACTTGAGTTTTTTAATCAAAAATGCTGTACTATAGATTAAAACATTGACGATTATATGAAGCTCAAGCATATAAGGTTAAGAAAAATAAATGCACATTTATTTCAAGAAAATGTTGTGTTCAAAGTGTTAAACGTACTTTTGAATTAACAAAGTATCTTTTTAACTTTTAGAGAAAATTATTTCTGCGAAATAACGATACATTCGATTTGATGTTACCTACTGTTGTCATAATGAATTGCGCTTTCGAATACGGTCAAAAGCATGCACTATCAGATCTACAGCATCTGTTATTGAAACGAAGAAAAATAAATTCTGAGTCATCTGTATATTCTATTATCAGATCAAGATATCTATTTCTTTTTAAGGTAAAAGATATTAATGTGAAGAAACAGAAATGCGAATGTTTAAAAAAATTGCGTAACTGTATGTATGGCATAGTAAAATTGAATCAAAAGTATTAAACTTCTTCAACCTATAAAATATTTTTTGTGAATCATGAGCGTATACAAATGGATCATATTATTATATTTTTGAATCTTCCAAAGAATGTTGAATACCATCAAATTCAGCTTGAAATACATACGAAAGACACTGCCACACATTTCTAGCCGATGTGATTGGTGTATTGAAACTTGTTTCAAAGTTTGAACTTGGCAATTTGTCAGCGGATGACCAAAAAATCCAGAAAAATACAACTCTAAAAATTATGAAATTGCCGAAATATATAAATCTCGAATTGAAAAATCCCTGAATAATAAAATTCAGTACTGTTTATAATATGACCCTATTCGAAAATTCCAGAAGAAAAAAATTTTCAAAAGAAACTTATAGAATTATAAAATGGCCGAACCAAAAAATTCCAGAACATACAGAATCAAAAAAATTTTGTGCTGAATATTATTATTTTTCTAATGAAATTAACAAATACTTTTATCAGAGAAATTTCTTTAATGTTCAAAACTGTATAAAATAATTAAAAAAACAATGAAATAAAAATAATTAAAAAGAATTTTTAACGGGTATTTTATTATTCGGGAATTTGACGGAAATTTGATTTTTTGGGATTTTTTAGTCGTCTCATTTGGCAGTATAAATTAAAATATTAAAATATATACAAACACTGAACATCTGAAGGAAATGTGCCAAAATTTTCATAATCATTGCTAACTAATTTAATTTAAAAACGAAGTATCTTTAAAGTTCTAGTTTTATAAACAATTGGAGTGATACAAACAAATAAAAAAGCACACTGTTTCATCAATAAAATATAATAATTATAGCAGAATAATTTATTGTTATTGAACTAAATATTAACATAAATTAATAGGCAGATATAAAAAAATACTAATAATTATGTAAGAATTAATTTAAAAGATATTATTCATTTTATACAAGTAATTATTGAATAACTAATCAGAGTAAATATTGAAATCAAAATTAAAAATGAAAACGATTAAAATAAATGGAATATATTATACTATTCAGCTTGAAACGATGCAAAATATAAATTTTGTAAATGTTTTTTTTATTATCTAATATTGTCTCTTTTTAATCAGTAACTACTTTTTGCAATTATTAATTTTGTTACAATTTTTAATGTAGATTATTGTTATAGAAAAATTAACTGACATTTATTTATTAACTATTTAACTCTCATTTATAAAAAGGATTGTTTATATCTACAAGTTTGGACTATAATTGAATTATATTTGATATTTACATGAATGTTATTATACGTTCTTACAGTGCAAAAAATAGTTTAGCTGTTGTAGCTAGAAATATATTTCTGCGGAGATATAGCTGAATGTGGAATAAAGTTTAGGTAGAACTGAAATTAGATAGCTAAGATATACAAAAAGTCTGTCTTATGCAGACAGAAAATGTGGGAGATAATTCTATCATTATTTGCTAAACATTCTAGCAGTTATGATCGAACAGCATATTACCTATAATAAGTTTGCTCGTACAGCTAAAAATTCTAACCTGAAATAATTTTAGCATCAGTTTTAGGCCTATAAATTAAAATGCATTAAAAAAATGTACCGCCTTCCATTAGTTCGCACAACACTAACACCCGACTTTTCCGTAAATACAAGAAGCTCGAACCTCGTGTCGTGTGGTTTGTGAGAGATAAAAAATGAATAATATATACAGTAATGCAACGACAAAGATGGAACCGATTATGGAAATAAGAGATTTTTTCAATAGCTGTTACCTCCACAATTATATTGAAGCTCTCAAAGGAAAGTGAGCATTGTTTTATCAGTGCGCGTAGTACCTCAAAAAATCTTTGTTTACAACTTTTTTTTGATACGCCCTATTGTACACATTGATATATATATATATTGCTTATAACTAACTGTCTTCAATTTAAGATTTTTAATAATTAAGTAATGTATGTATCTAATACATAATAAAGATTTAAGTATTTATATATGTGGTTTATATATTTTTGCGTCATTATACATAAAGATATATCGGCCTATTCGCTGGGGAAGTAAAAGCACCGCAGCGCCCCTGTCGGTGATATGCGCTAATTCTCGTTAGATGAGTGCTTAATGTTTACATGCGATCAGCTGTGATTTTGAATCAAATTCAAAATTATCACGATAATTACCATTGTGTTTTCGTGCTGTATTATCTACATTTGGAAATAATATTAACAATTCTCAACACACAAAGTTTTTATGTCGGTTTCACTGAGTATGACTCGTTTACGATAAAAAACCAAGTACGAAATTACTTGGTTTTTATCGTCAACGAGTCATACAATTGCACATTCAGGGTGGCCATTTTAATCGAAGAAAAAATTCCCGGGTTTTTCCCGGTTCGCAAACATTTTTCACGGCCAATGAAATTAAAAAAATCAAACTATATTCTAAACATTTTTTAAACAGTTTTTAAAAAATTCGAATTAAATTTAGAACTTAAAATAATTTAAAATACTTACAGCCGAATTTAAAATAAAATTTAGATTTCTATATATTTCAAACAAAAAAACTTAGAATTTTTTGAAGAATTGTGAAAGATTACAAAAGAATAAAAATTATCTCAAGATTCTTAGGAAAATTGAAAATGATTTTTCACTTTGAAAAATTATTGTAACAGAAAGTTTAAGAAGATTTTAAGAGATTTAAAAAATGATTAAAGAAGAACATGGAAGATTTGATTTAATTTTCTGGATTGTCAAAAATTGCAGGAAATTTTCAATTAATTTTAAAATATATTTAGAAGTTCTGAAAAAAATGTTAACACACTTCGTTTAAATTAATTGAAATAATTTCAAGTTTTTAATTAATTTTGAATCTTTTCAAAACTTCTACATATCTCTTAAAGTTACACAATTTTTTTACAAATAATAAGTGTTTAATTTTTATTTATGCGTCAAAATGTAATAATTTCACTTATAAATTAAACACTTTTTAAATAGAACAATTGAAATTGTAACGCTAAAAGTTTAAAAGTTCTTCGAAAATCTAAAGATTTAAAGCTTTCTATGTAAAACAATTCAGTTTAAAATTGTTTTCTTTTAATTATATGGTTTCAATTTACTCGTCTTAAATGAACAGGGAAATATTGCTAAATATTAAATACTTATTCTTTTTCTACATTAAGAAATTAAAAATTAAATGGGATAAAAATTAAATAATTTAGACTTGCAATATATTACATTTAATAAAAACCTTTAATTATGACTATATTATTATGGATTTATTTTTAAGTTGAAAGTATTGAAACGCACGTATACTGTTTTTAGCAGCTAAAAAAATTAATAAAAATAATATATCAATAAATTTATTTATTAAATTTAATATAAAAAAATAATATAAAGGAATACCGGAAACTCTGAATTAAAAATATATTATAGATAAATCATGAAAATTTCTATTCAAAAATAAAATTATCGGAATAAATGATATATTAATTTCAATTCTTATCAAGACTTTCGGGTTGAAACAGTTACAATCTAGAAATGCTCAAATTTTGAACGGATCTAGAATTGTTTGGTTAAATCAATTATTGTTCAGATTTCTATACTTAGAGTACAGATCCATTTTTAAAATAATTGATTTATTTACATTTAAAGTTGATAAAATAAAATTGTTTGTTATAAAAAAATTTCAACTTCAAATGCTTTTAATTTTTAATTGTTCAAATCCTCGAAACTGCACTTTAATTATTTAAAAAAATGTTATAATTGTACTTGAGCACATTTTTCTTCTGAAAATTCGTAAAATTCCCGGTATCTCGGTCTGGCAACAACCCTGTTTTTTATCAAAAAATCTTCGATTTCAAAAACTTCTAATTTTTTTAACCTTTAAAACTGTATTTTAAAATTCTTTAAATTAAAATATATGCTTAAAAATTAAAAATCTAAAATGGAAAATTTTTAAAGTGAAAGATTTTCGAATTAGGCATTCTAAACTAAATGATATAATAATCTATAAAAAATCACAATTTAGGATTATTTAAAAACGGTTGAAATCAAAAGTTGGACAAAATTTTTACTCTAAAAATTTTGTGAAATTCCCGGTCAAAAATAAATTTACTGTCATTTCCCGGTTTTGTCCGGTTCCATAAAATTCCCGGTTTTTTAAAAAAAAAATTTAAATTTTTAATTTAATTTTTTTTTTTTTAACTTACGAATGACACTGGCTTGAATATATGTGCATTTGAAAACTTATAATTACCGTGAGCCTATTTTAAAATTTCTTTCCGGACTAGAACTTTTGAAATAGTAGATATCTACTTTTGCTTTTTTATTTATAAATGTATATATTTTTAAAATTATTCTAAAGTAATATCACAGTGTATCAAACGATTATTATTTGAATTTCTATCTAACGAGAATTTTCGATTGCTGCCGCTCCGAGTACGAGCAGTCATATCCGGTATCGGCTCAAGGTCAGGTCCGCAGCGAATTAGCTAGAAAAAATTATAGGCACTTTAGCCAGAAAACGCAGCTAGATAGGCTGTTAAGTTTAGCTATATTTTTCACCTAGAATATCTAGCTGAACCTGCTTAGCTGTGACACCTATACTTATTTAGCAATAGAAATATAGACATTACAGCTAAATTTTCTAGATACTGCACCTACACTTTGCCTGCAAGAAAATCTGTTCAATACAGCTAACTATTTAGGAAGACAAAATCCAGCGATACTTTCTAGCTGTATTAGAAAGAATTCTAGGTAATAAACCGAAAAGTTTTAAAAAATTACCGAGATGCAAGCTCTTAAAATTTTCATTTCTTAAGAGAAAGTGTCAAACACAAAACCTCTTAAAAATGTGAAAAATGATTTTTTTTTAAATATTGAATGAATTTTAAATTATCGAAGTACGTTTAAACATTTTTTTATTGTTCTTAATTAATTTTTGGGTGACAATCGTCGTAAAAACATTTAAAACATAACGTTTTTCAACGTGGTTGGGGGGGGGGGCATTATAAATTATCATTTGACATATTTAAATGTGAAAAATGTTTAAAAAAGTTGTCAAATACAAGATTTGAACTAGCGACAGTCTGGTCGTTTGTTAGGTGATCTAACCAGTGGGCCAGTGACGCAGGTTGAGAAGAGCAGCGCGTGACTCGGTAGCATGAACATAGAAAACACGGGACTAGGAATGCCATCCTAACATGGGCGAGCGTGGATGAATCCACAGGATGGGGGGGGGGATCCCATGAGTGGGGAGAGTTGCCATCTTACGATGTGCCATTTGATTATGGGCACCAGCATTTTTGCCGACAAACTGTGCATGAAAATATAAACATGAGGGCGCTGCCATGTTTGTCGCGGGACATCAAAAGGTGGCGGACCTCCCCCCTCATTGCATCATCCCCGCAATGGCATGCCTAGTCCCTTGTTTCCTATGCCCATGCTCGATAGACATTTGACAGCCCCGGCGACCGTGATTTTCATACGCTCATCATTTTCAAACAAGGGCCCACTTATAAAGAAGCCGAGATACGTGTCTAATTAATAAAAAGAGGCATTTCGTGTTCCAATCGCGTACAAAACGTAGTTTAATACACGATTGGGAGCCGAAATATCTCTTTTTATCAAAATGAATCATCGTGAAAGCATTAAATCTATTACGTGTCGAATTATTTTTGACATACTATCGATTGATGATAGTTTAATCAAAATGTTAATGTTGCAGAGAAGGCATTTCCCTTGTAAGTTCAAACGCGTCGAACGAATGCCATCAGCATTTTATTTACGTTATCGGCCTCAGCCAGGAGTCGTAGCTTTAGGGATAAGGCGTAAGATTTTAAACGAGCGGTGCGTGCGTTCGATTCTCGGCGATTGCGGATATTTTAATAAAGTGCGTTTTACATTTAGTAGTTATAAGTAATACGTCTTCCATAAAAAAAATCAACAATTCGTTTAGTTTAGGATAATGTATGGAGTATATAGTTAAGAATTTGATGTCAATAAAAATATGAGAAAACGAGAGGTTTAAAGAAGGTGTAAATTCCTTAAGTTCTGGAAAACAAATGTATTTTGTATTTGAATAAATATTTTCCGTCTTTGAATCTGCAATTTCTGCTCATAGATTATGGAGGTGTAATGCACTGAAAAAAATTTTGCATTAAATCAAGTAGGCTAGTTTACTTGATTGATTTTACTTGAACGAAGCAAGTATTTTCTTTTTACAAGGGACCGATTTTGTTGAATCAAGAAAATAATAGAGTCATGACAACTATTTTAATCAAGAATATATTTACTCTAAGCAAAAAAATATTGAGTTAATGTGTTCCATTATACTTATTTGCGTCAAGTTTAAAAAAATATTGAATTAAGAATATAATATTCTTATGATAAGTAACTAAAAGTGTAACCAATTTTTTTTTATCCAAGTAAATTTATATACTTATTTTCACTACTATTTTAATTCAAACAATGTTCATGTTCTTGAGGCGAGAAAATGAATGTGTTCAGCGAAGAACTAATTTCTCTTAGAATAATGCTTGAATATTTTGATTCAAATAATGATTAATTTGAAACGAATGTGATAGAATCACATCAATTCTTTCAACATAAGAACTGTAGACTTGATACAATAGACATCACACACATACTATGAGAATGAATACGAGGTATGTTCAAAAAATAAGGTGACTTTATTGTTTTCTCAAAAAATATTCATTTATTCCTCAATATTCATGTTGTCCCCTTTAAAGTAATCCCCCTTAGATTTAATACACTTGTGCCAACGCTTTTTCCAATCATCAAAGCAATTCTGATAATCATTTTGTGGTATAGCCTTGAGTTCTTTCAGCGATGCAGTTTCTATCTCCTCAATCGTTGAAAATCGATGTCCTTTCATGGGTCTCTTCAGTTTTGGGAAAAGAAGAAAGTCATGTGACGGATCTTTATATCAAAATTAAGCAGTTTTGGAACAAATTTCGCTGACACACGTCTCATGCCCAAAACGTCCGAAAAGATAGCATGGCATGAGCCAACCGATATGCCAACATCTTCAGCAACTTCTCTGATGGTAATTCGGCGATTTTTCAACACCATTTCTTCCATTGCTTGAACGTTTTCATCTGTTGTTGACGTGCTGGGACGTCTAGGGCGAGGTTCGTCTTCGACATCCTCTCGGCCTTCTTGAAACAGCTTGTACCACTTATACAAATTTATCTTACTAAGAGTAGACTCACCGTATGCAACTGTCAACATTTCAAGAGTTCTAAAGCACTGGATTCCATTGTTCACACAATATTTAATGCAAACGCTTTGCTCCTTTTTTTCGAAAGAAGAAAATCGCCGAGCACACCAAACCCTTCTAACCTTTTACGCCTCTGCCAGAAAAACAACACGAGCTATATAGTAAAAATTGTGAACATATGATCGTGACGAATGCACCAACACAACAAAACAAAAAATTTGAAACTTGAATGTACGTAGCCCGCGAAAATTGAAAAGTCACTTTACTTTTTGAACACACCTCGTATATTACTCTAAATTAATTTACTTCTTACTGCATAAGCATCTTATTAAATATAATAATCGACAAGATGACATGTTGTGAAGTTGGTTCTCTTCGTAGCTAACAATGATTTTGAAATTCAATAATATTTATAAAATTCAAAAGATTGGTGCACATAATCAATTTTCGTTATGCAAATGTAGATAGGAATTTGCAACTTTGATGGACTACTAACCTTAGCCTGACACACAAATCAAATCACTCATAAAACTATAAAAAAATTATAAGTTTATTGCATCGGTAAGTTTTTAGTGGCAAGAAAATAAAATTTTTAAATAGATTTGAAAAAAGTGCTTCTAATTTTTAAATAATTATGTAAGACTCAAAAGTCATTTCATTCCTAAAATTATTAAAAGGTTATAAATTTACTGTGTCTATAATTTTTTCTGCTTATCATTTGTTTGTATTAATCTACTCAAAATTAAACCATTTCGAATTTTTTCAACCGTGAAACATTTTTGTGAATCAGAAAATGACTGAGTACTCTTCCTCGATTAAAACGGCCACCCTGAAGTTATTTTTGTGTAGTGTTCAAGGTAACAAAAAATTATCCAAACTTAGCAATAACAATAAATATTCCTGCTAAGTACAGGAATTCTTTATTTAATAAGGAAATATTACTTTTTTGGATTCAGCTAGATAAAAATTGATTTCTAAAAAGTTAAAAATTTTGTTATGTGAACCTTATTTAATTTAAATTAGAGCTGTAAGACATAGTTGTATTTTGTTTACACAAAATTTTCGTGTTCGATAATAGCAGTTTTAAAATCACAAAAATGGCCAAATTCATGAAAGTTATAATTAAAAAAAAAAAGAGTTTTGAAAATATAAAATGATGACGTGTTATTCTAATTTAAACTAAACTAGAAGCTCTTACGCGCGCTACGCACGCGACCCGCTACTTTCATTGTAATTATTCTGTTTGGAAATTAAGTTCAGGAAAATACCACGATAATCATTTTTACTTTAATAACTTCTATTTATACACCACTTCCCATGAGTACCATATACGACGAAAGACCGGGTTGTGTACTCGAATTTTGAAAACCCGACTAAACTCGGGAAGTGGTTTTCTGCAGTTTTCCTCTCATCGGACCAAATGTTTAGCCGAATGCGAGTACTTCGATCAAATTCGTATGTAGCTGCATTGTAACTAAACCTATTAGTAAAAAAATTATCCTATTCGTTAGAGAATAGGCAAATTATAAACGTTTTATGAAACTTTTTTCAATAATTAATAATTCTGGTAAATTTAACAAATAACCTAGAAAAGAGGGATCACAAAGACAACCTTAGTTAACTTCGTAAACAAATTTGAATAATACCCAACCCTCAATATGTTTATGAAAATTGTTTGAATGATTAATAATTATTATAAATTTACAAAGTAACGAGGAAAAGGATCATCGAAATACATTCTTAGTTCATTCCGTAAACAAATTATGCCTCTTCCTTGAAAAATAGCCAAGCTACAAATATGTTGATAAACATTTTTGAAATAATTAATACTTGTAGATTTTCAAAGCATCAGAGAAAAAAACACCGAAAAGATTTTTTTAGATAATTGTGATAAAAAGTGAAGCCTACTCGTAGAAAGAAAAGAAAACTTTTAATTTTTCAATTCAAATTCTTTCAATATTTAATAGTTCTTGTAAATTTACAAAGCAACATAAAAAAGAGTCATCGCATGGGCATTTCTATTTAATTTCGAAAACAAATGAACTCGTAGGATAAACGTCAAACTCTTAATTTTTTAAACAAAATTGTTTAAATAACTAATAGTTCTCGTAAATTTGCAAAGCAATATAGAAAAGAGTCATCGGATAGACATTCTTAGTCGACTCCAAAAACAAATTGACTTGTAGAAGAAAAGGCAACTCTTAATTTTTTAATTAAAATTGTGTAAATAATGAATAGTTCTTGTAAACTTACAGAGCAACTTATAGAAAACAGTTAACGGATAGACACTCTTAGTTGACTTCAAACACAAATTGATTCGTTGGATAAAGGTCAAACTTTAAATGTTTTATTTAAAATTGTTTAAATAATTAATATTATTTGTAAATTTGCAAAGAAAAAAAAAGATTAAAAAAAGCAAAAGCATAAAAAATAGACATTGTTAATTAACTCCGTAAACAAATTGACTTGTAGAAAAAAGAGCAAACTCTCAATTTTTTAATTAAAATTGTGTAAATAATTAATAGTCCTTGTAAATTTACAAAGCAACTTAGAAAATAGTCATCGGAGAGACATTATTAGTTTAGTTCGAAATCAAATTGATTCGTTGGATAAAGGCCAAACTTTAAATTTTTTAAGTAAAATTGTTTAAATAATTAATAGTGTTAGTAAATTTGCAAAGCAATATGGAAAAGAGTTATCGGATAGACATTCATAGTCGACTCCGTAAACTAATTAACTTGAAGAAAAAAGGGTGAACTCTTAATTTTTAAATTGAAATTTTTTAAATAATTAACAGTTCTTGTGAATTTACAAAGAAACATAGAAAAATGTCATCGGATAGACGTTATTAGTTTATTTCGAATTCAAATTGATTCGTAGAATAAAGGCCAAACTTTAAATTTTTGAAGTAAAATTGTTTAAATAATTAAAAGTCTTTGTAAATTTGCAAAGCAAAAACAAAAGAATAAAAAAAGCAAAAGAATAAAAATGACATTCTTAGTTAACTCCGTAAACAAATTTACTTGCAGAAAAAGGAGCAAAAACTCTGAATCTTGTTTACATCCAATAATATAAACAGATACCTCGAACGCAAGCTCGAAGGTGCCTGTTACACTTTTCTATCACTTTATGTCTATGGGAAGCTGCGACCTGCTTTCAACTATAGGATGAGATTCAGGCAACAGATTTTTTAACTTCAGAAAAAAATGGTAATCTAGCCGAATTCAAAGAATGAATTCTTCCTCAATAAAAAACAAATTCCTTTATCAGGCAAGAATCTTTTCAAGAATTTTCAATTTTATATTCTTACTTGCAATGAATTCAATGATCATGGATAATTTCATTTCAACATGTCATTAATTATAGAAAATTTAATGCGGATATTCTTAGTATGTATATTTACAAAAACTTAATACAATTAAGTTTTTCTGTCGAAGAATTCATTAATCATGGAAAATGTCTTGGACTACAAATGGTTAACCTTTTCGCAATCACCCATATACTTATATATATTTTTTACATTTTCATTCCTGAGAATGTAATGTGATCGTCCAAATTTTCAATCTCTGGTTTTTAACGGATCTTTACGTTTCGACGTGCACAGAATCCGAAAAATCATAAAATTTTGTCGGTGTCTGTCTGTGTGTACGTTTGTCTGTATGTCTGTATGTATGGTCACCTAAATGTTGTAGCCACGTTAACTTTTGAAGAATTTGTTCAATCGAGTCCGCATTTGATACACTTCTAAAGGTCTCCAAAATAAAGGCTAAGTTTGTTAATCAGATATTTCGAACCAAAATTAAAAAATTGAGTGCATTTTCAAAATTTTGCAATTCTTGTTCTTGAAATTTTATACATTTTTGTCAAAGTTTCTTATAAAAGACTTGGAAATTATACAAATAAAATTTTTAATTTTGACGAAAATTAGAAAAGTTATATACTTTTCAAAAATTTTAAGATCTTCAAAAAATAGAAAAAATTGTTTTTTTTTCAAAGAACTAAAAATTATTACTAGATACAAAATATATTTAAAAACTATTTTAGCTGAATTTTTCGATTAGGCCACATTTTAAAAAATTAGAGCCTGTATAATCTAAAAGTAGATCGGGAACCGCGATTATGGCAATGAGAATGTAATCGCTAAGGCCATAGGTGCTTTGAGAACCTTCTTTAAAGTCAAATTAAAAAAAAAGGTTCAGCTTTACTTTATGATTGTAGTTTATGAGGGGTTTGAATTACAGTATTTGATATAATTTAATATATATATATAATTAAAAATTTGTCATAAGGACAACCGCAGGATTTCGCCGGGAGCGGGTGCTAATCTGAAAAATTACACCCGCTTCCAGCGAAATCGGGGTAAAATTTCAGCCATAACCACGTCTCACAACCGTGAGATAGGTGGTTACAGTCTGTAAAGGAATCAATACGACAATCCAGCAAAAGCCTCGTGGACCCTAAAAACACTGAGCGACCCAAGGACAACCGCCTTCTGCATTTTTCCCGCAAGTGTTCTAGCATATTGTTGAGACGCAGGGATGCTTTTTAGGCTATTAGCAAGTGAAAGCTT
>NC_046664.1:119868710-119869782 GCF_010883055.1 Belonocnema kinseyi
AAAAGGAAAAGGATTAAACAACCACAACAGGGTCCTATTGGGATGAGAGAAAATAAAATGTAAACATTATTTTTCAATATCTGAATAAGCAGTGCCAAACCAAGGTACACACAAAAAGAAATTGTAATAGGAATTTAATATAATAGTTTTTAACATACAATGTAGAAAATTTCGCGTTGTGGCCTGTGCACAAATGTGGAGGGTAATGCAAAGACCGAGCGCGGAGCGCTAGGCAAATACATTATTGAGCTCGGAAAGCGTGATAAATGTATTATCGAGCGCGAAGCGCAAGAATGAACAGTCTCGCCCCCTATGCGCTTAAACTAGCGAGCCGCGCGCGCAGCGCGCTATGAGAATGTAACCGCGAAGCGAGTAGATTTTTTATTATGTAAATAATAAAAAATAAATATATGACAACATAAAACAAAGTTATAAGCTTTAAAAAATGCTTTAAAATAGAATTATTACATTTTCTCGATCATATAAACAAATTTCATGCGTTTTCAAAGCAATATATTTAAGAAAAAAGAATTCAATAACATTTTTAAAAAGTTTATTAGGAATGCATTTCATTTTATGAAGAAACAATTAAAAAATTGACACTTAAAAATGTTTTAAATAAAATAATTGAGAATGTAAGTGGGAAGTAAACAAATATATTTCAGCCGACCTCGGTGAGATCGCTTTTAACCTGCAAGTTCTTGCACTAAACGTTTCTTTACAGAATTCTTGTTTCTTCTGATTTCGAAGTATTATATATTTAAAAGAAAAATAAAGTATCGAGCATTTTTTTAAATAGGTAATATGGGGCATTATTCCTCAACTGCCCCAACTCTGGGAATATGTTCGCCTACCCAACAGTAGTTAATCCACAACTTATAGACGAGGATTACCAACCCTCCCCAAGTGAGGAGGGGGGTTGCATTTTCAACCCCAATGCCTTCAGGGGTAGTTTCAAACGCCTGTAACATCCTTTCTAATTACGCGATTTAAAATTTTTATGAGGGTTTTGGAAAGTGCTTTTTACACGCTTTCATTCTATTTTATTATTTATAACAAAAAAATTGTTTAA
>NC_046664.1:119869882-119873692 GCF_010883055.1 Belonocnema kinseyi
GCTCTGTAACTCAATGAATTTCAATTTGTCCATTTTCTTATTAGACATTTTTCATAGTAAAAAAGTCAAGGTTTCTTTTGAGACTATTTAAAAAAAATCGTATATGCCTAAATTGCGAAAAAAGTTAAATAAACAATTAATTTATTTAAAAAATTGTTTAAACAAATTTTTTGTTATAAATGATATAATAGGATGAAAGCATGTAAAAAGCACTTTCCAAAACCCTCATAACAATTTTAAATCGCGTTATTAGAAAGGAAGTTACAGGCGTTTGAAACTACCCCTGCAGGCATTGGGGTTGAAAATTCAACCCCCCCCCTCACTTGGGGAGGGTTGGTAATCCTGGTCTATAAGTTTGTGGATTAACTACTGTTGGGTAGGCGAACATATTCCCAGAATTTAGAGACAATCGAAAAACATGACTTTTTGAGTTGGGGCAGTTGAGGAATAATGCCCCATATTTAAACTAGCGATAACTTTTTTTTACATATTTTGAATTGTTTTTTAGGAATTGTTATTTTAAATTAAAAATTGAGTCAAAAAGTATGATAAAAGAACTAAATAAATCGAAAACTATGCGTTTTACAAAGGTTTTTAAAAATCACAAAATATTTATTTGTCACTGAGGTTATTAAAGTGTTTTTTAATATAAAAGTTATTTATTTTTTATATGGTTTATATCGTTTTTAAGCAGATTCAATTTTTAAAGACAAAAGTATTGAGCCTTTTGTAAAATAAGTAAAGTTCAATTATTTTTTGCATATTTTACATTTTTGTTTTAGGAAAGCAATTCCATATTCAAATCTTTGTAGAAAAAAGTACGATAAAAGAATTCGAAAATTTGAAAACTGTGCGGTTTATGAAAATTTTCGTATAGCAGGATATAATTATCGGTCATTGATGTTATTAAAGCATTTTTGTACTTGCAACTTTTCTTTTTTATTTATTACCTTTGGGTCGTTGTTAAGCGTTTTAACTATTCTAAAACAAAAAGTATTAAATGCCTCGTTAAATATGTGAAACTTACTTTGCTTTTTCAAATATTTTTAATTATTGTTTAAGAAATGTTATTTTGCATTAAAAACTGAGTAAGAGAGTATTATATACAATAAAAGAGTTGTATAAATTGAAAACTGCACATTTTACGGCGAATTTTTATTTATTTTTCATTACTTTTAGATATTTTAAAACATTTTTAAATATATTAAGAAAAAAAAGGATCGAGCCTTTTTTGAAATAAGTAAAATTTAATTCTAAAATTTTTCGAAATAAAAAATGGTAAATTAAAGTTGAGTTTAATAATTTTTAGTTTGAAGTTGCTTGAGGCTCACCATATGACTTAATACGACCTTGCCTTGAAATTCTTACCCAAACCGTTGTCACTGAGATCCATGTGCTTCGATAGCGAAGTCGGTAGAGCGCGCGGTTAGGACACACTAGTTTAGGTAGTTTAGGTAGGGAGGGTTCAATCCTCGGCGAGTGCGATTTTTCAAAGCTTCTAGGCGTACGAGTACATGTGTAAGTAACAGCGTGCGCGAATTACGTACTTAAATAATTTAAAAAATGAAGATTATAAACAGTAATTTTGAAAACAATTTTTTAAAAATAGTGTTCAGTCTAAGCACTAGTCTACTGCTCCGATACTACATATTCTTATATTAAGAAAATATATTTTTGAAGTGTATCAGAAATGATTTCTTGGAAGTAAACTATGTTCTGCATTTGAATACATCTTTATATGAAGTAACACAATGAAGTTTTAGAATAATAAAATACAATATTCTATCTAAAAATACATTTTCTCAGATTAAGAAAATGTACGCTTGTTCCAAGCATACAGTAGCAAGTACTTATTTATTTGGACCACACTCATATTCTATCGTCCCCATTCGTACCTGCGATTGACTTCAATGAAGTAATATTTTCTTGGTTCAAGAACAATTTTTTTTTAGTGTACAGTTGAACTTTTCTACTCTTCCAACGATATAGCATCGCACTTCAGAATTGAGAGCATGATGCCATCAATTTATAGGACATATCGTTTGCTTAAAATTTCACGTGTGGTTAACTTTATAACATTTTACTATTAGGTCTCTGACATTTTCAGTTGAGTGTAATCAATTTTTTAATAACTTAATAATATTTTGTTTGAATCAAGAAAATAAGAAGCAATAGCATATACTTTTGAATTGATTATATATGCATTTGAGCGAGCGCGAAAGCACCGTTTGATGCTTCAAACCAATATTTCATTGATTTAGAAGTATTTTTTCACAGCGTAATTGAATTATTTTAAAAATGTACATGAATATTCCGGCGCAGAAATGACGACTTGGTTTTGGTAGGGTGCTAGTTTTTTACCCTAACTTTATTGGGGCGCTGAACGGGAAATCTGGAAAGGACCCGACCAGAGCGTCACGCTTTGTAGAAAAGGCACTAGCCTAGACTCTCTGACCAGATTCGAGCGATGGTGCCTTTCTATTGCCCGACTAAACAGTAAGGTCCTTTCTAGATCCTTGCTCTATTGCTCTATCAATTCCTAATTTGATTATAGGTTATGTGGTGACGTGTTATGGTTTACGAGATTTCGTAATAATTACCGTTAAAGCTTTTCCCGGGTTTCTGAAGTGTGTTTCTATGTTTGCAATAGTAAAAAAGTTTAACTAGCACATTGCCATAATCTATTATTACCAGATTTTTTTCATTCACAGAAGGAAAATATTAATCCAAATGTAAAATACATTTTCTTTGTCAAAGTTAAATCTAAACATTTTACACCTTTCTGTAGCCTCTGTTAAACACTCTTCCGTTTTCTTGTATTTTTATTGGCATTAAATTCTTAACTATACATCGGACATTATTCTAAAACTAAATAAATTGTTGAATTTGACTAGAGAAGAATTATTACTTATAACTAAGGATATACGAAGCTTATTAAAATTCCCGCAAGTGCCGAGAATCGAACGCACGTACCGCACGCTGATAGGTCGGACGCCTGATCCCAATAGCTACGATGCCACGCTGAGTACAATATCATAAATACTTGACGGCATTCATCCGATATTTTCTAAATTAGGGAAAAAGGTTCTGGAAATTCGATTTCATAAATATAATTTCTAAACGTACTTAGATGATTTGAAATTCAATCAATATTTGAGAAAAGGTCTTTTCAAATTTTTAAGGCATCAAATTTTTTAAATTTTACCAGAAAAAGTGAAAATTTTAAAAGCTTGTGTCTAAGTAATTATAAAAATTTTTTATTTTTTAAACTTAAGTATAATTAAGAATGAGAACATTACATTTTTTTTTGAACTCACAGCCATATTACCCGTTTTACCCGTCGAAGGCTTTACAAGGGCCCCTCGAGAAAACAATGACTTGATAGAAATGTCCATTGGCATGGATACAGTACTGCTTGTTTACCCGTCAGGGTTTGAATTTACTGCATAAATAAAGACTTCCATGATTATAATTTATTAAAAATTCTATTTTTATCTTGATATTGGCAAATTTAGGAAAATACCTTTCGTATTTGAGTAGTGCCTGTCTAAATTCTTAGCCAGGACCTCTCTAAACTTCCCTGTAATTGTCTAGAAAAGAAACAGAGGTAAATCTACCAACCCCTGACAAGAGCCTGCATCACATTTTCTAGTCAAGTTACCCTTTATAACACCCGGCCGATTCCCTGTTTAAAGTGGGGAATATCAGGGCATTGCCATTTAGCGGCCAGTAGGCACACTTGTAGGCACTGTCGGAACTTACCATTTGTGCTAATTGGCGTATTGTCATCTGTCAACAATATCCAATACC
>NC_046664.1:119873792-119879855 GCF_010883055.1 Belonocnema kinseyi
GAGGGAGCTCTTCTTAATATTTTGACACCAAAATCATGTCGATACACCTTACCGACTGCGAGTAAAGCCACCCACGCTTTAACTTGACAGACTGTAGAAATATACTTTTGAATTTACAAAAATTAATTTTTTAATAAAAATCTCATTCGTTTATAACAAATTTAAGATTTTTACTCCTCATAACAAAATTTCCATCTCACGGTGTTCTACGTTACTTTTAGAGAGAAACTCTGGATGAAATTCGATGTAATTCTTATCTTAGACATTGATAAAATATTTTTGCAATCAAATCTAATCAATCAAATTCTAATATAATGGACAAACGAATTAGCTTTTCATTAATAAATTATTTTTTTGAATTCAAAAGCATATTTCTATTATAGAAATTCATAAATAAAATTGTTGATATTACAGTTGTTAATATTCGTTTAGCCGTTTACAGGAAAAATATTAGTCATGTTGAAACATTATAATTTTCTTGTTATTAACTATTACAATAAAAAATGTTCACAACTAACCTTCAGGAAATACATTTTAACATGAGAACTACAAAAATATCAACTCAACAGCTTGAAGAAACAATTTCAAATGCCAAGTAGCCCAATTAGTAAAATTCAACCTTGACTGAAAAATCAGGGGCAAAAAAATCTGTTCAGCGCAAAATTCCAAACTTTAGGATTTCGACAATTATCGACTAATACTAAAACACTATGTAGGTCACTTTTTTAGCTTTACACACTTTTTGTGTGCCGCTGTGCTTTATAATATGATAGAATATTATTTCAATACTATTATTATCTTATATTTCAAGAAGTTTCATTTATTTCATATAATGTCCTCAATATTGGATGAATAAGAAAATAAACTTATAGAACAGAAGTGAATTCAGTGAGTGAGTACTGAATTCAGCCGCCGAGAAGTGAATTCAACGGATGAGAACTGAACTCCTGTGCACTCAGTAGGCGAAACTGAACTCAAGCAGAGATAAGGTACACTCCACAGAAGTAACGTGAATTCACTGCGGACATAAACTGAATTCAGAAAACCTTGCGTGAACTCAGCATTAACTTAGTTTAAAAGGGAAATCAGAGGAAATCGTTTGAAATCAGACGTGATCAGTAAATAAGTTCTAAAATCTTACTGTCTGATTTCCGAGTAAATTGCCCCTCGGCCCGGTGCGACTTGATAATTTTGCGCCCTCCTCCTTGTGGGCCGTACCCGGGGCGGGGGACTGACGGTATTGCACTAGTTACAACTTTAATCTAAAATGAACCTCACGAATCGTCTTAAGGACATTGAAACAGGTGACCGACTATCTCTTTAGCATATATTTCATCAAATTTAAATGGCTCTTTTTCATTTTTAGCTTCATTCCGATCTATATGTCGTAGGCTTTTAGACGATTCAGGCTAACATCCGACTGCCGGCGTTCAGAAGAATTTACGACGAAATCAATAAATGACGTCCAAGTGCCTGGTTTATTTTTAGGCATCCAGAATAATGCTCAGCTATTCTTTTGAAAGCCTGACACGTTTTAGGCTTCTACAGGAAACCAACCTTAGTGTATTGAAATACATTTAATGGCTATTTAACATTCTATTTTTATTTTAATGTTCATCTGATTAATGAAATATACTTTCACAGTCTAATAAGAATAATGATTTCATAGGATTTAAATGTAAAAATTTATTTATTTTTCAATTGATCCCATTGTTATCAGATAATATTACTGATGACAAACAATAAAGAAAAACGTAATTAATGAAATACAGTGGAACTCTTCTATAACGCTGTTTTTGGGGCTGACGGTGGGTGGGAACTAACTCGTTATAGGCTGCTTCGTTTTTTTTTGCGCACGCCTGAGTGCTCGTCTAAGTAACAACCGCGGGTATTCGCGCAGCTCCTGCTACGGCCACCTGCAGCGCGGCATCAGTTCTCGGAATGGCTATAGAATGGAAGACTATTGATGAGTTTCAATGCAATTGAATGATGAATTTAATTACAATAATAAACCTAATGATTTTATGTCATATATTTCAAAAGCCTTTTAATTTAGGTTCATGTTTTTAAAGCATCGAATGTAAACATTGAATTATTTTTTAATTTACTTCAGTATACTCATATAATATTATTAATAAATTTAACAGTTAAGAAGCATTATTTAACCTTTGAACGTTTTTTTGTAGAATTTATTGAATATTTCAACGTAAAACTGCCATGTAAATGATTTTCCTTGCACAAGTTACAATTTGAAATTCTTTAAATTTCACGAAAAAACTGCGTTCAGAGTAAAATGTTACATCTTAAATGGTAAATTTAGCCATTTACTATACTTTTCGCGCTTCCACGCTCGATAATATATGTAACTCACGCTGCGCGTTCAACAATGTGTTTGCTCGCACTACGCGTTCGGCCTTTGTGCAGAGTCTTTTTAAAACAAAAGGTCAAAATATCGGACACAGTAATTTGTTGATTGTGAATTCTCTTTTGCTAAAGCTTCTTTGGGTTTAACGAACACATTCTCATCGCGTTCTCGTGATTCGCACTCGAGTTCGTTCCTAAAATTGTATATTATTTCGATAAATGTACATTATTACAATGCATAACATGCATTGACATTAAAACAGACATTATTGTCTCGTTAAAAAATGCGCATTCTTTTTTCAAAAAAAAAAATTATTAAACATTTTATTAAACGTTACAAATGCGGTCTACATAGAAGTCTCATCGTTTTTTAACTTGTAAATTATATCACTAACTTCAGTGACGCAGACTTTGTAAACGGAATTTTCTACCGCATCGTGTTATACATTGCAATTGTGGTACCCTATTGCTTCATCTCCTACTAATTCACTAAAACAGCCTCTCAAAGCGTCTAGGGTGGAAAATCTAGCTACAACAATAATCCCACGAAACTTCGATTAATGATGGTGGGGGCGGGGCGGGGGGTAGTTTCAACCGAGAGTCATAGCTGGTTAGTGTTTTCTGCTGAGAAGGTCACCAACCTTCAGCAGCGCTGTGTTGTATGGGAGTTCATATGGTCTCATTTTCACATTCCCGGCCCTTCTTCAGGTACCAAACCAAAAACACACACACACATATATATTTTTTCCATTCTTTGAAAACACCTTCATATATTTGAAAATCTTTCAAATACTGTGAAATTGTTGAATCAAAAAATGTAATTTTTGGATTTTCCATGATTTTTTGTGCTGTCAAAATTTAAATTTTCGATTTTTCAAGAATATTCTAAAGTAGTTATGATAATCTTGTAGGGGGGGGGGGGCATTCAAAAATCAACATTTCACTTCTCTTGACTTTTTTTCATACCGTGCCTTATTCGGCTTAAAATGTTAATTTACGTGTGTTTTTTGGAATTTTGTAAATGATATAACTCTGATAATTTTAGGTTTTGTGAAAAAATTCTTCAGCATAAATTGTTCTTTTTTTTAATATTATAAATATCCATACAAAGAAATTTTGAATTAAAAAAGTAGTTTCAACAATATTTAAAATGCGCTCACTATTTGAATTTGTATCCAACATAGCTGGCTAACAAACTTGACCTTCAGTTTAGGACACTAAAAGAGTGAACCAAAGGCCAATCTAATAGATCAATTGTTTTCAAAAGTCATTGTGCACACAGACAGACCTTCGCGGAAGGGAATGTAAGAATTAATTAATTTGTCATCAATAATTTGTATAGTTCTGTTTTTGGTTTAATCGTACAAAAATAGCATTTAAAACATAGAAAAATTAAATTATTTAAAACCCAATACACTAGATGAAAAAGAAATCAAAAAACAAAAGTTGAGATGAGAATACATTCACGCATCAAGCAAATTTTTTGTTAACTGTTCATTATGTTTGCACGATAAAAGCAAGAACTACGCATCCGATCAAAAAATGATTGTAAACAAATTTGTAGATCTTTTGCAAATGCAAAATTTTGTCCTCTTTATCTTTTACCGCGTTGTGCATAGTTTAACCGAAAAATGTAATTTTTAGATTTTCCATTTTTTTCATGCTGTCAAAATTTGAATTTTTGATTTTTTAAGCAAATTCAAAAAGTTGTTATGATAATCTTGTAGGGAATTTAAACAGCAACATTTTTCTTCTCTTTACTTTTTTCATATCGTGCAGTATTTGGCTTAAAATGTTCATTTTTGTGTGTTTCTTGGCATTTTGAGAATAGTTTATATCTGGTAATTTTTGGTTTGATAAAAAAAGTAGTTTCGAAAATACTCAACATGCGCTCACTTTTTGTATTTTCATCCTAAATGACTGGCTAACGAACTTGGACTTTAGTTTAGGGCACTAATAGAGTGTATAAATGCAGAGAGACAGGCGCAAGCAGACATACAGACAGACAAACTCATGAAAATCTTTTTTTCGGATTTAGGGGGTGTCAATACGTAAAAATTTGACAAAAACTGGGGGGGGGGGGCAAATTTGACATAAATACAGGGTCATTTTTTTTAACTTATAACTTTTGATTCGCCACATTTTTTCATAGAGTGCCTATTTTTCGAGATATTTGAAATTTTCGAGTTAAAAAAATCACCCTGTATACACAGGGTGAATTTTTTCAACTTGAAACTCTGATGAGAATGTAAAAATAAAAAAAAAATTCATTTGAATAAGGTGAACTTAAATGACATCACGAGCCGTATTCAACTTCTGCTTTGAAATGCATGAAGTATTCAACATTTAGAAAATAATGATTCTTTGAACAAATCTAAGTGGATATAATTTGCAATTTTTCATTTCCTGAAATACTATTATCAAAGAATAAAATAGTTAATCCTCTAGCTTGCCGATTTTAAGAAATCAAATTTTAAAATCAAAGCTATTTTCCTGAAAATGTTGCAGAACTCAAGCTTTAAAATAATACCAAGAAGATTGAAGTATTTTTATTTTGTCTGAATTTATTCGAAATTCATCAAACATTTGTTTAATTCCTACTTTTCATACAATATTATATTACATAATTGATAAAATAAACGTTTAAACTTGGATTTATTTGCTGTGGAATTTTATGTTCTAGGTGTCCCCATGCTTTTACACCGAAAAAACGATATTCTAATATTAAGATTATCATATTCTTACGAGAATATTCTTAGTAATATTCTTAACGAAGTTAGCGATATTCTTATTTTAAGAATATCTTCTAATCAAAGGGAGAAGATATTCTTATAATGAGAATATGAGTAGGGAAACAAGAAATGCGCAAAGAATAATGCGCATTATTTCGCGAGGTTTAGGGTTGTGAGCAATGAAACGTTTCATTGAAACATTGAAACTTTCAAATGTTTCACAGTCAAAGTTTCATAGTTTCATGAAACATTGGGGGGGAAAGTAGAGAACTTCAATATGCGCATGCGCGGAAATCAGATCAGGTTAGGTACTCGTTACTCGTATGCTACTTCAACGCAAGTTAAAACTTGTTTTGAAATATTATTTTACGTATCTCAAAATGTTTCTCAGTGTGTCTACATTAAAATTGTGATATGGAGGATTACTTCAATAAATACGAATTGATTTTCTTTTTTATTATATGTGATTTGAATTTTCCCGCGACCATCTTTGAAACATTGCAATGTTTCACGAGACCTTGAAAGTTTCATGAAACTTTTCATTGGACCAAAGTTTTATGAAATTTTACAACCCTAGCGAGGTTACACCGAGACATAACCTTGCTATTTTATTGATTCGCGATCTCGTGACGGAGTTTGGATCAAGTTTATCCGAGTTCAATCCGGCCGAGTTCTACGAAAATGGAAGAAGTTAAAACGTGTCTAGAAAATCACCAACTTGGGGATCTTGTCCACTTATTCGAACGTAAGTATTGAAAATGATTCTTTCCAAATTTATTTTGTGCCTTGTTTTTTCCTCTGTTTTTTCTTGCTTGCTTTCAGAATTTAACCTCTTTATTCAAAAATTGTTAAGCCAGTGGGCACGCGATATTTAGAATGTTTTGAAAACGTTCCAAAAACATTTCAGGAAAGATTTCTGTGTCACAAGTTCTAAAAGGTTCGTAAAACGTGTAAAATCGTGTGCCTA
>NC_046664.1:119879955-119881193 GCF_010883055.1 Belonocnema kinseyi
GGCGCATACTTTGAATAAAATATTTGTTATCATTCTCTTGAAATAAATGTGTTTTTTTCTTGAAAAAATACCGGTTTCATATGTATACACCTGGTATTATGCTTTCTTTCACTTCTATTTAAAAAATGAGAAAAGTTTAAAAAAATGACCGAGATTCAAGCTTTTCAAATTTTCATTTTTTTTTGAGAAAAAATGTCTAACACAAAACGCCTTAAAAATTCGAAATTTGAAAAGTGTCTACCTACATGATAGTTATTTCCCAGTAATTTTACTAATTTGGGAAAAAATCGATCGCCGGGGGAGCATTAAAAATTATTATTATTTGACATATGTACAATGCAAAAAATTAAATTAAAAAAATATCGACAGAAAGATTTGAACTAGCGACAGCGTGGTCATCCGACTGGCCCTTTTCCACTTAACTGGTGGCGCAGGCTCCAAAGAATTGCGCGTGACTCGGTAGACATTTGGTAGCTCCAGCGTCCGTGATTTTCATACGCTCATAATTTTTAAACAAGGGCACACTTACAAAGAAGCCAGGATACGTGTCTAATTGATAAGAAGCGGTATTTCGGGTTCCAATTGTGTACAAAACGTAGTTTTGTTCACGATAAATGAATCATCATGAAGGTGGAGTTTCGATCGAAGCTGTGTGTACACACTAATATATTCGACATTAAACTAGCAATACAATTAACTTAAATGAGAAAAAGTTCTTTTCCTACAGACTGTTTTTTTTTAAATCGGTTCTCAATATTTTATACTATTCTTAACACTTTAAGAATGTCACCAAAAATTAAATCATTCCATGAACATACATGGGCGCTTACACCGAAAAAACAATATTCTTATTTCAAGAATATCCCACTAATTTTAAGAATATTTGCAACTTCAATAGGCGCCAAGAATATATTCTTAATGTAAGATGTAGGCCCTCTTACCCTAAGAATATATATTCTTATCTATTTGATAATAATGTATAGTTAATAATAGACTATAGTATGATTTACATAGTTTTATGTCAAAAATATTTTCTTAGTAAATGGTACAATACAAATAGCTATTGATATTAACTGTAAATCTGACACGTGACAATTACAAGAAACATTTCGAGAAATTCATGAAATAAATAACTGCTTGGCCCAGGATCACAATGATTAAGATAATCTTGCTTTTTCTGTTTTATAGAAAAAGTAGTGCAAGATTCAGCGTTAGATTCCTTAATTTCACAATCCAAT
>NC_046664.1:119881293-119889376 GCF_010883055.1 Belonocnema kinseyi
GAAAGAGGGAGCTCTTCTTAATATTTTGACACCAAAATCATGTCGATACACCTTACCGACTGCGAGTAAAGCCGCCCACGCTTTAACTTGACAGACTGTATAATAGACATTCATTAATAAAAATGTTGACTTGTCAACCGTTAATATCCGTTTCGCCGTTTACGAGAAAAATGTTAGTCATTTGGAAATATTATAATTTTCTTGTTGTTAACTTCTACAAACAAAAATGTTTTGCTACATAAACTTCAGAAAATATCTTTTAACATGAAAGCTATTATAAGTTTAACTCAACAGATTGAAAAACAATTCTAAATGCAAAGTAGCCCACTTAGAAATATTGAACATCGACTGACAGTCCAGCAACCAAACAAAAAAATCTGCTTAGCAGAAAATTTCGACTAACCTGGACGAATACTACAACACTATATAGGTCGCTTTTTGGCTTCGCAAACTTTTTTGTGTGGCTGTGTAATTATTGGTAAATTTATGTAGCAATATTTAAATAGATCAGTTGATTTAAATATTTAAAGAATACATTTATATAGCAAGCTACATAATTTTTTTGTAAAATTTCACCTATTCGACTTGCTTCATTGAATCAATTAATTGCATAAATTAAAAAGTAACCCAAGTTTGTACTGTGAAAATATCAACCTATTTTAATCTTTTATAAAATATGTTATCGTTTCTTCGGACTGGATAAAGTTTTCCAAAATAAAAAAGATTTAAAAAAATGCTATTAAAAGAATAAGATTAAAAAACATTAAATGCTCTCACAACAGTGAACACATGCTTCCACAGGCTTTCACGGCAACCAGCGAGACAAATGCGCATACTGTCGACGCATGTAAATGCTATAGTCTTTAAACGTGCTACCACGGTGTGCCCACTCTAATGTATTGGGGGGGGGGGTTACTTATAGATTGTGGAAAAATGTGAAATCCACGCCACCTAGGGGACGTAGCAAGAACTATTGTCTACAGCGACGACCCCCCTCCTCCCTTCTCACCTTAATTTTTAGGTTATGTTGACTTCTTTTTCTGAAATAAATACATGAATAATAATAACCAATGAAACATACCAAACATTGAACAAAATAAAGTCTATCATCAATCAAATGCAATCAAATGTTTAAGTCTGTTGCAATCGATCTATCATAGAAAGATCCGAACAGACTTTAACACTTTATTGCATTTGATCGATGATCGATTTTATTTGGTTACATTTCTAGTTTGTGTTATCGGTGAAAATCTGTTGTGAATCCAAATTCATCACGCAAAAAGATATAATTCTTGCAGCTACAGTGAACTTGAGCAGACGTGAGCAGACGATAGAACTTTTATCGTCTGCTCAAGTTCATTTCGAATTCTGAATTCACACGAGCGCCACCTTGGGGACGTAGCAATTACTATAATCCGTTTACCACTTTTATATGGGAGTAGGCACACCGTGCGTGCTACTCTTCGAGCAGTACACTAACTCTAGTAGAGTTCAACTGATTTCACTGATTTCCACTACTGAACACAGTGAACTCACTGCGTTCCACTGAGTTCAGTCTTGAATTCACTTGAGACCAAATGATTTCGTATGATTTCCCTGTGATCACCAAGTTTATCTAATGTTAAAAGATTGTATTCATTTTTAAAGTTTCAGTCGCTGATTCCATTAAGTTCATACTGATTTCTAAGATTTCGATCAAGTTAAATGAGCATTAGAACCCTTGATTTCCGAGTAAATTGCCCCTCGCACCGGGTGCAACAAAGACTAATTACGGCTGTCTGAGATTGTAACAAAACCAATTTTATTGGTCTTTTAAAAATAGAAATCTTATTACTCTACATATGGATTCTACCTTTAGAGAAAGTGTCATATATAAATAAAGACAGTTTAGAGTAGAAAATGATTATTTGTTAAGCATGCACCTATGCTCTGTCCACTGAGAGAATAACCTACAGACGCGCATCTTTACGAATTTGGGCGGAGACCCTGTCAAAGAAAGAGTTGTTTGGACGAAAGTGTCCAATATTGAAGCAGGCACTCAATTTTGTATGACGTTCAGGGAGCATGCGGATCAAGTTTCTTTAAAAAAAGCTTCCATAGCTGCGCAAAGTGGACATAATTTGGTTCGTCTGTAGCTTATTCTCTCGGTCAACAGGGTATATAATGAAAGATATCCAAAGGATTATCATCCAGTGTTAAAATTGATATTGAATGGACTATATTCTTGTGGCTAGCAGTAAAAACAAATAAAACTAGAAGAAGAAAAACACCCATGTAATTTACTATTAAAAATCGCAGCGCAGATAATTGCAAGCAATATCGTTATACGGTCTCTTATAAGAGATCAATTTTTTTCTCTTTCTTCCCTTTCGATTACTCCTCTCGGTAAAAAAACGAATTACTTCGCCTGATTTAAGCTCAATCGAAATCACGTTATCGTGCACAAGTGACTGCTAAAATGATTTTGAAGAAAAGGCGAAAGGAGGTTCAATGTAGAATGCAGATCGAATGTTCTGATTGAGGCGACAAACGTCCTTGAATAAAAGCCGATGCCAAATAGAAGGCGAAGGTCTTCTCTTCAATTCTGGACTAACGACCCTCTCGTCGAGATTCGAAATGGCTAATTTAGCGTGGTGGCTCCCCAGGGACGTTGCTCGCGAGGAGTCAGGAGCGTAGCAAGAGGGTGGAAGAGGAACCGAAGGATGCAGGATTTCGGAATCATGAGTGAGAGAGAGAGGGAAAGAGAGAGAGAGAGAGAGAGAGAGAGAGAGAGTTGAAGAGAAGAGAAGGGACGCTCGCCGCCGGGATCTCCATGTCTTAATATAATTCTATTAGAAGTAACTATATACGCTCTGGTCTGCTCATCGCTGTTGGATTTAATCACGGAGCCAGCGATCCGTACGATATTTTGTTGCCTCCCACCTCGTAGCCAACGAGGACTCTTATTGCCAAATTAACCTGACCTCAGCTACCTGAATTCACGAGCGTGATACGCCTTCATTTATCATAAGTGTAGTTTCACCGAACATTCATGTATGGTTGCCAATTGAGGACCGCTAGAGACAAGTCAGAATTACAACTAGGTATCTTATTCTGGCAAAGGGTTATATGTAATAGTTATGTTAAGCCTTCAGTAGTGTAGTTGTTAATCTTTAGCTTTAAGAAATCAAACTCTTGCGAATATATCTGCAGCAAAAACCCAAAACTAAGACGAGGAGTTTTAAAATGCGTAGAATTTAGAAAGCTCAGGTCCTGGCCCGACCTCAAGGTAATGTCGAAGTTTAATGTATGAAAATTTTGGCTCACGACATTTTTGCAGCTTCATGCAATGAAATAAATATTTATGATGAATTAGAATTTCTATCTGAGTTGATGAAAAAAATATTTCCCACTCAAGCTGACTTATTTCTATTTCGAAACATACAGCTAAAGTGTACACTAATTCTTGTATGGTTGAGATAGTACGCATGGTTCAGAAATTCAATTAATAAAAGTTTTTTAAAGTACAAATTGAAGGACAATGTGTTCGTGCAAAAACAGGAATATAAATTTCGTGTAGAAATATATTATAAGCTCTGGATTTTTTAAGATTTAAAGTGGCCATAAAAATATAACCCCAAATTACGTTAATCTACACAGAAAAAATGTGCATTGAATCAAGTAGGCTAAATTACTTGGCTAGCTTTTCTTCATTGAAAAAACAATATTCTAATTATAAGAACTTCCCACTAAGATAAAGAATATTTGCAACTTAAATAGATGCCAAGAATATATTCTTAATGTACAATGGGGGCCTTCTTACATGTTACAAACTATTTTTCCAATTAAAATTTATAATATACTCACAACATTTTCACACATCTTGATGAAATGATTTATTATTTGTACGTTGTATTAGCCACTTTTGTTCAAAGCGAAACACAAAATAACTAAAATTATATTTAAAGAAAGAAACTGATATAAAAGCACGAGACACAAAAAATTAAAAGAAATTATTGAGCAGAGCAAGGCGTATTTTCATTTGTGCATTTCTTCTTCCCCCACGCATATTCTCATTTTTTAAATATTTTCTCCCTTCGGTTAGAAGATACTCTTGAAGTACGAATTTTTTTTACTGCATCAAGAATATTACTAAGAATATGCCTGTAAGAATATGAGATTCTTAATCGGAGAATATCGTTTTTTCGGTGATTGAAAGAAGCCAGTATTCTCTTTTTACAAGGGACCGATTTTCTTGAATCAAAAAAATAATAGAACCAAAACCACTAAATAAGTCCAAAAATACATTAACTTAAAGAAAATAACTATTGAATTAATTTGTTTAACTATATTTATGCAAATAATTGTTAATTTGAAAGGAATGTCAGACGTACGAGGTTTGTTAAAAAAAAGGGTGACTTTTCATATTTCTCGGGCTACGTACATTCGATTTTCAATTTTTTTGTTTTGTTATGCTGGTTCACATGCCCCAAACGTGTGTTGACATCTCCAGTCATTTTTCATGTTTAGTTTGTTTTGGACCAAAATAAAGATTAGACGTGTTTTGGTGTGCTTAGCGATTTTTTGCTATCGAAAAAATAGATCAAAGAATCTGTATTAAAATTGGTTTGAAAAATAAAATTAAGTGTTTTAACGCGTTTGAAATGTTGACTGTGCGGTATCTGGCGAATTTGCTTTGAGCAAAAAAATGCTTGTAAGCGGTAGAAGTTCTTAACAGAAGGCCGAGAAGATATTAATGGCGATGTCTGCTCTGGACACCCCAGCACGTCAACAACCGATGAAAACGTTGAAGCAGTGAAGAAAAATGTGGTAGAAAATCGCCGAATTACTATTAGAGAAGTTGCTGAAGATGTCAACATATCGGTTGGCTCCTGAAGTTTGCAACGTTTATAAACGAAAACAAATTTTTGTTTTTTATTTTACATATAATTTTCGAAATCCCAAGGTGTGTAAAACTTAGTCAGCTATTAAGAATTATTGGAATTAAACTAACTTTGTTTTACCTGTCACCAGGTGCAAATAATCACCAAAAGAAATTTCGGAAATTTTATAATTTCGTTTATAAACGCTGCAAACTTTAGCCACATATTTTTACAGACATTTTGGTCCTGAAACTTGTGGCAGTGAAATTCGCTTCGAAATTTTCGAATTTGAAACATTTGAACCTTCGCATGAACATCGCTCAGGATCTGTTGAATGTCGTCAACAATGATCCAGATTTGCTCAAAAGGGTCATAACTGGTGACGCAATAAGGGTATATGGTTATGACATCGAAACTAGGCTCAATCGTTTCAGTGGGGAAATTCTGTTTGCGTGAAGCAATACGAAAAAACGCCCGGATTTGTCACGATAATGCACCTGCTCACACATCGTTGCTTGTTCGTGATTTTTTGACCGAAAACAATACCATAATCATTCCTCAGCCTCCGTATTTATCGATCATGGCACCCTGTGACTTTTCCCTGTATTTTAAACTGAAAAGACCCATGAAAGGACGGCGGTTGCCACGATTAGGAAGTTAAAGACCGCATCGTTGGAAGAGCTCAAGGCCATACCAAAAAACGCATATCAGAAGTACTTTGAGTATTGGAAAAAGCGCTGGCAGAAGTGTATTATATCTTAGGGGGGGGGGGGTTACAATGAAGGGGACACAGTAGATATTGATGAATAAATAAATATTCTTCGATAAAATAACTAGTCACCTTTTTTTAACAAATCTGGTACTTCGAAGATGTCTATGACATCAAATTAGAATTGCAATAGTTTACTTAATATAAAACCTGTAAACTTGGTACAATACACATTACGCACATACTATGAAAATGAATACATTGATATAAATTAACCTACTTTTTACTGCATAAATATCTTATGTTAAATAATCAAGTATAGAGTTAATGTAGATATTAAAGCTCAGCCTATTTATAAAAACTTAATAAAATAAATTTTTTAAGTCCAAAATATGTAAATACATAATATAAGATCTGCGAGACCTGTGTTATTTGAAATACGTATATGCATAGAGAAGTTTTCTATTAGCGAAAAATAAGACGAAACGTCACAGAAAATTTTTAGGATTTTCCGTCTCATTTTTTTCGATGGAAATCTCCCTATATCCACACAGACTTCATATAGGAGAGGCCTCGTAGATCTTGTATTAAATAAGTAATAATAAGATTAAGTAAAATGTTGATTTATGTGATGAGAATATAAAATATAAGCTGAGAAAAAAATCGCTTCGTTCAATACATTTTTTCTAATTTGATTTAGTACACATAAATTTCATCCAAGAATTTCATGTCAATAATTTAATATAATAATGGTTTCATATAAAAAGAGCATATACTCTCCTTAAGTTAAAAATGTATAAACTTGAGGCAATATTCTATTGTTCCAACACTACATTTTCTTAGATTAAGAAAATATATTCTTGACGTCCCAGCCAGGTTTTAGCTTGTATTTCCTAGTTGCTATAGCGCGAGCCCGGTTAGATAGCAGTGCTCCCAATTCTGGTATTCTTTCCCACTACAAGTCGACAACAGGATTGGTTACCGTTGTGGACGCGATGCGAACCGAATACATCCGAAGTAATCCGAACGTCGAGACTAACGGAGCAACAAGCGAGTGTCAATCAGTGTCATGTTTTTGGTGTTTTTAAATAAAATACATTTTCATGATTAGTTTAAACTACTCGTTGATATTTTTTAAATGCAAGGAGAGGGACGTGTATGAGAAGAACATGGTGGACAGTGCTAATGTAGTTTTCCTTTAGATTTTCCACGTCATATGCTTCCCTGCTTGACACTCTATGATTAGTTTTTCTTCAAGTTGACGTTCTCGATGAACGTTTTTTTTAACTTCATCAAGTTTATACTTACAAAGGAGTATCAAGATGTGTGATACGCATAAAATGGATGGTTTCAGATTTGATCAAATTGTACAGAAGAAAAACACATCTTACTAAAAATAAAATAGCGCTGAGCGGAATCGATGATAAGCTAGAGTCAAGCCAGGACCAGGCTCGGCGATCGAGCCAGGCCTCGGCCAAATTTAGCGTTTCATTCCAGCTTGACCCAGGCTTGATCGCCAGGCCAGGACATACTTTTTCCAGGCTTGGGCCCGCTCAGGCCCATGAATAAATTTCTACACGAAGTGTGTCGGATCAGAAATAATTTGTCGAAACTGAATTATGTTCATCATTTGAATATACCTGTATATGAAGTGTTGCAATTAAGTTTCAGAATACTAAAATGTGCGATTCCATCGAAAGATGGAATTTGAAAGATGCTATTTCTCAAATCAATTTAATAAATTCTTGTTCTAAGCATACTGTACCAAGTATTTATTTATTTGGATCATACAAATATTATCACAGAAAAAAAAAACAAATGTAAATCTTGTTGCAAGTAAAATTTCGCGCTGTTTAAGTTTACATGCTATTTAGTGAAAATTTATCCTACGATGATATGAAAGCGTTTACCGAGGTTAGGGGAATTATTTTAATCTAGTCTACTGCATTCCGCTTGCGTGAGCAAATCTCGGTAAAACGCATAGAATCAGCAACAGAAAACACGAATAAAACATTGTTCTTACGGATAAATCTCTTTCGAAATAGATTAGATTATTGTAGAAGAATTAGAGCGTATTTAATGCCACTTACCAACAGACAACTGACGGATGGGGATCGCCATTTCTCTCCAAGTTAATCATGTTAAATGAACGTATATACTGCTAGCGTCGTAATTCTCCCAACATTTTGAATAAAAATGGAACAATTATAAGGCGAAAGATTATCCAGGCAAAGTAAAATTTATCTTATGCTTCTTCCGTGCTATCGTCCCCATTCCTACCAGTAATTTACTTGAACCACTTAAAATTTACTTGATCCAAGAACAATTCGTTTTCTGTTTATTACGTCTGAAGCAAAACTTTTGGATGTTTTATGTTATTGAGCACATGTTGAGCTATAATTAGGTACATGAACTTTTTTTGGAAACGCACCAAGCCCTACATGGATGCACCAATGCTTTTTTCAAACAACTGCTAGTAACAGCGCATCCCTTATAGAGTTATAGACCGTTA
>NC_046664.1:119889476-119906601 GCF_010883055.1 Belonocnema kinseyi
AAAAACTGTTGGATTATTTACTCGGAAATTCCCGTAATGTTCTGAATAGGGCATGCTTCAAGGGGTCATTATAATAATTGCCATCGAAAAAACTCACTATGTTTGTCAATTTTTTATGAAATTTTTAATATAGATATTGATGTAGGTTTCCTTAGGACTAATAAATGCACTCTTGAAATACATATTAAAATTTTTTATTTATTTTATACACTTTGTATACACAGAAATAGCAGTCATACGTACCGCCGCGAAAAGTGGATACGTCCCGGTTTGTTGTAAAAATTATTGAACTGGGCCATTAGAAACAGAAAAATAAAAAAGTTTTAGATTAAGTATGACAATGGCTATGATCCCTATAAAATTTGTTATGAAATTTTGATTTTTACTATATTTTTTGTACGAAAAGTAGTGAAAAAACTACGACTTTTTAATATTTTCGCCACCATTTTGTTATTTTTGCTCGTATATTTAAAACAATGCTTAGAGGACATAACCATTGTCATATTTAATCTAAAACTCTTTGATTTTTCTGTTTACGATGGCCTAGTTCCGAGAATTTTAAACAAGCCGGGACCGACTTTCGAGGCGTTGCGGTTGACTCTGAGTTGAGTGTGCGATAGAGACAGAAATATGATAATCATGCCTAAAAGGGTGGAGCTCGTTAGTCGCAAAAAAATGTTGACAGCCAATCATAGTTGGAATATTTTCAGTAAGAAATGGTACGTAGTAAACAAAGTTTGAAAAAAATTACCTGAGAGAAAGTCATCAGGGGACCGTCACCTTGGGTCAGGCATTGTCTGGAAACCACTACCCTTGCGGCGGGTGGTAGTTTGTTGAGCGGACGGTTTTTGGCCTCGCAAGACCTTCCCATTGTTTGAGATTAGACACGGCGGAGAAAAATCCGAATTTTGTACAGTATTAATTAATACAATTTTAATATACTGCATTAGCATTTTTATATTATTCTGAGTAAATAAAAAAAGGTTGATAAAAATCGGTCAATATTTTCAATCTTAGCCGCATAGGTTTCTATTCCCCAAAAGGGAACGTGTTTTCTTCTTTGTAACTGTACCGACAGATAACCTCACAGAGAAATCTTCTATTCCCCAAAAGTGTTCATATTCCGAGATTCTTTAATTGCTCCTAATAAGTTCACAAAATATGTGTAATAAATTGTTTTAATTCCTTCATGTGGAATATAAGATTTCAAAATTTAATTTAATCAATTCAAGTCCGCCTCTCTAGAGTTAAAATTATTTTAATTCACACATTTAAATAGATTTCTTTGATGCATTTTTAAGACGTTTAAATAAATTATTAAAATGTAAATAATTAGAAATTTGAATATTTTTCGAATTTATAAGTTATAGAAAGATTCAATAACAAAAATTATTTCTTGAAAAAAAGATCCTACTCCATCTTCACTCCATTGGGAATCGAACCACAAAACTTCTGATTTCCGGTCAGGTGCTTTCCCAATTAAGCTATTAGAGGGATCAGAATAAGAACTCTTAATTCAAGAAAATAACGCCAATTTTTAGCTAGGTGTTAATAATATAAGTAATTATTTAAAAATTTTTATCTGCTATATCATCAGAGATTGTACCTTACCGGCAGTAGATCAACCCTCCAAACCATGAAGGCAGAAAATGTACACATATCGATCAAGTTAAGAATCTTCAATAACAGAAAATGTCTAATGTCTTAATAAGACTAGATGGAAAATAATATTTCCAAAATTAAAATTATTTCTTGAAAAAAAGATCCTACTCCATCTTCACTCCATTGGGAAACGAACAACAAAACTTCTGATTTAATAATAAAGCATAGGTTAAATAAATGCTTTCGTTCAATTTTACTCAATCGATTGAGAGGAATTGGATTTTCACTTTTTCTGTTCCCGTTAGAGGATTTTTAGACGGAGGAAGAATTGCGTATTCGTAGGGATACAAATTCTTAATTTTTCTGAATTTAATGGTTATTACCGGGTTCCTGACTTTTTTACGAATCCAAGCATACATTTTCGTCTCATTGAAACATATGGTGGAGATAAGTTCGAAATATACTTGATATCAAATGCAAATTTGCATGGCAATTTCTCATTCTACTTGGAAAAGTCATTTTTAATATAAGATTATTATTTTTTTATTGTTAAATAATCGTTACAAACCGTGAAATTATTCTTCAAAAGTTAGGGTAACTTTGGCCAAGTATTTTTTAAATATAAATATCAATTATTAAAGTTTGTTTGAGCAGTGTTAGCCTAGTAGAGATTGCTGATTTCGTACGTTTTTCATAAAGGATCTAGCCTATCCATTTTCTAAATTTTAGGAATAATCATCACAAGGCGTAATTTGTTGTAATTGACATTTTATTTGTGAAACATTGCTGCGTTAGGCTGGTAAATCGTTTAAAATGTATAGAATTTATTTATACTAACATTATGAATAATGGCTTGTATACACAATAGGGTGGTTCGAAAAAGGTACCTCCAAAAATTTCCTTAGTGCATTTTAACAAATGAAATGTGCAGTTTGAAATTATCATATTTAATTCAATAGGACATAAATTGGCGTGCATCAGGTGAACGAGCTATTTATCAGTTGTAACAGTAGTCGTAAAACAACGCTGACTTCAAAAAGAAAGAATATATTTTACATAAGGATGATGTAAAAAATAACATTAGTCACTTTTTATTCAATACATTAATTCGTGGGTTAATCACAATCCATTTCACGTCTATACCCATTTTCGAACGACCTTGAAGCCTTACAAATATTTTTAAAGATTTGTTTAAAATTTATAAATTTATAAAGACTCTGAGAACTTTGAAAGAGATTACAATAATTTGAAGAAATTTTCAAGATTTTCAGGTATTTTATGAACTTCAAAGACATTTTCGCCATCTTTTTACTTAGAAGTATAGTTTACGTGATTTGTAAACATTTGAAGGCATTTTTTAAATGAATTTCATTACTTTTATTTAACTTTAAAGCTTATGCGTTACTATAGGGTAAATAATGTTCTAGAATTTCTGAGAATATGCAAAGATTTTTCAGGAAGTAGGAGGTTTTAAAATATTTCGAAATATGTAACATGATCTAATAAGATTTTTAAAGGCTGTCTATGATTTTGAGCGATTTAACAAATATTGATGTACTTCAATACATTTTCCATGCAGTCGTAAAATATAATTTCAATATTCGATGATATTTTTAAATATTCCATGTCATTTTCAAGATATGTAAACAATTTCAAGGGATTTCGAAGGGTTTTAATAATTTTATGTAGTTTCAAAATTTTAATGGATTTCACAGAATTGTTTGTGACGATCTGAAGAGATTTTCAAATATTTCGTATGATTCATTTGGAATTCGCCCTAAAATTTTATTAGTTTATCGTAAATCCTATTCAGTTCTTTTAATTTCTTTTGAATTCTTCAAAATTCACCTAATTCTGCCCAATAGAATTAATTTTTCCATATTGTAAATCAGAAAGTTGTGAATATTTAAGCTTGCGAAAGTGAGGAATACAACAAAAAGAAATTTGTCAAATATTATTTTTTGAAAGTGTTAAAGTTTCTAAAGCAGTATTTCAATATATTTCGAAACTATTTTTATGATACGCTTCGATCAGACGATAATTCATATAGAGCATTTTCAACATTTCAAACTTTATTTCCACTTCTTACGACTATTTTATATGAAAGCATTGTTCACAATTATAAATGATGTGTTATGCTTGAATCGGATTGTTATGCTTTTCGAGACATGTCGTTTAGGCTAAATTTCTCCGAAATTATTGTGAAAAATATGATTTATGTAGTATGCCTGGATTAGGAAAATAACGAGCTATGTCTAGGTGTTATCAAAAGTGAAATAATGCTTATTATATCAAAAATAGGCTTGGTCAAAGTTACCCTAATTTGGAAGAATTATAACATTCAATTTTTCATGCGAAAAGTGACTCCTAAAAGTATATAGCACTCGAATCAGAATTTCAAGAAACGCCCAAATCCGTTGAGCATCAGAGTAGTATTTTTAGCATATTTTTTGGGAACTTTAAAGTTTCGTTCCTTTCATTGGGGCCAAAGAGAGAATTCAGAAAGGAATCCAAGAAGGTTTTCTTGAGAATGGTGCCAGATGTGAATTCCATTTTGCGTAGGTATACCTGGGGCAAAATCCTAATATTCGGTACTCCTCCCTACGTGCTCTGTCACGAACAATAGAGTTCTAAAACGCTCGAAAAATAGTTCGAAAACGCTAAAAATTGCGAACTCGGAAATAAGTAGGCTTCCGCGATCATTAAAGAGGCTTTCGCGATATCCTAAAACTTCCTCCGTGCGCTGTCAAAATGAGTTTTCCCGATGATTTTAAAGTACTGAGCGAGCACAATGGCTCGCTAAAGTGTCTTTAATGCTCGCGGAAGCCTACTTATTTCCGAATTCGCAATTTTCGAGCGTTTTCAAGGAAAAACGAGGACTGAAAATCTCTCTCCAACCTCGCGCAGAACTCTACACGGAGAAACTTTCAGTTATAAAATTTGATGGTACAATATTTATTTTTACAATACGACAATAGCAAGCCAGGATATAGAGTCACTATTGCAAGAATTACTATTGTGAATATTAAAGTCTGAAGTTATTATGTCTATTCAAATATAAAATAAATGATTAGATAATTGCACTTATACCAAAAGGAACTTACTATAATCCCTAAGACAGATTGTGAAGTTTACAAAACACAATAGTTAAAACATTCTGTCTCTGTTCATTCTACGTATTTCTAATTTTTTCCCATTGAATATAGGAAAAACTTCCATGGTCGAAAGAGCAAAATAAAAATAAATTAGCATTCACTTCACGCACTATACATTTTATACATTAAACATACGATTAAATATTTATATTTTATTCTAATCTGAAAGAGAAAAAACCTTGTCAGAAGATATCAGCCCTGAAGGGAATTGAGCACGGGCCTCCAGGGCAGCAGAACGGACATATTTCCCTGTGATAAAACAATTTATAAGTTTTAGGAATTTTATCATCCTCATGAACTTCGGCGCGTGTAATGACGTCATTTGGTACTGAATCGCGAAGCAGTACATTCGTTTGTTTTTTCTTTCATTGTACTTTTCCATTGAAAATGGTAATTTTTTTTACCTATTTTGCAACTTATGCTATTTTAAATGTTAGTTATTGCAACAACGGTTTTATCATTTGATTTGTGAATTTCACTTTTTTCAACTTCAATCTGCTATAAAAAATGTGAATTTTTCTAATTATAAATGGCAATTATTAGGCTTGTAGTATATTTATAAATGAAATGGAAAATGTAGTTCTTCCTTTGGCTGCGGCAATAATACTATTTTATCCGCTATATCCTAGATTACTATCGAAAGTTTGTAAATATTAAAATTATAATGCCAAATTTTACGATCAAGAGTTTTTTCGTGTATTTTTCGTGACAGAGCTTTTCAGAAAGACTTTATCTACGTTTGTGCGACATACAATTTTCGAGATAATCATTACAAGGCGAGAAATTGGGCTTCAAAAGTAGGATAACTTTGACCAATCATATTTTTAATATAACAATATTCATACATTCACTTTTGATTACACATATCCATAGCTCGCTATTCTCCTAACCCAGACATATCACATAAGTCATATTTTTCACAATACTTTCGGAAAAATTACACCTAGACGACATGTCTCCAAAAGTCCACGTACACAGCTCTCTTAATGCATCTTAACGTGTTTCGACGTCCTTCGACATTCTTGAACATCTTTATTGTCGAAGCAAGTTCAAACACATTAAACGTGTTTCAACTTGTATCGATATGGGTGGATATTTTTGACGTAAACGCATAGTGTCACGTGTTTAGTCATGTTTAAACGTGTTACGTTTTGCTTGAACATGTTTAATGACTAGGCATACATATTTTGACGTGATTCCACATGTTTTAACGTGTTTCGTTTTGTGTGTCTCTGCACACCTATTCTACTCACAGACTCCCTAGTACCAAGTTTCCTAAAAATATGTAAAAATTTGGAAATTTTGGTTGTCATATCGGATCCGATATTTTGAATTTTACATGAAATTTGTCATTTAAATAGGAAATTCTATAAGTCAACCGTCCTTGGAAAAATATTCTGTCTTGATTTCCTCCTGGGTATAGACTAATCCAAGACAGTTTTAATTTATGTTTTAATTTTTGCTCGTGAAACGGAACCAGGATATTTTTTATGTTTTTAGACGAATATTTTTACCTGAAAAAGAACATTTATGTCTTGAAACACGATTATTTGACATGAAAAGAACAGGAATGATTTATAACTCAAAGACAAATCAAAAGTCTTGCAACGCCTCCAAGGGTTTCACTAATCCGTTTTAGATTTAACAGAATGTTAATATTGTTTATCTCCATAATATTTGTTTTTTATGTATTATTAATAATTTTTTAAATGTTCAATCTTTATGTTCTTTGGATGCTTCACCTAAAAATGTTGTCTGTTTCTCCTATCATGAACAGTTCACTAGATAATTGTAGAAATGGACAGTTTTAATCTTTTTGTGGAAAATTGTATATGCCTGTAGTTGTTGAGGGGACATGTTTCGAATTTCTAAATTAAAAGTAAGTAGTCACAAAATTACAAGTTCTTTTGGCTATAAATTCAAGAGTTATAAATGCAAGAGAAGTTGGTATATCTCTAATGTTTAGCAGGTGAGACGGGACCAGACATCATGGTGTTAAGGAAATATTGAAGAGATTCAAAACAAAACCAACTCTAAATATTTTTTAACGGAGTAAAGGGGTTGTTCTGAAGTCAGCATTGCGACATAGAATCAATGTATTGAGTAAAGAATATTCTTGAGCAACTTGTATATTTTAAATACATTAAATGTCTATACTGAAAAGCTTAAAAAGCTAAAGGATTCTTTTTTTGTCTTAAATTTCTTTTAAGTTGTTTTTTTCAACCTTTGAGTACATCTACACGGAGAAAACGATATCGCATGAATTGCAATGTATACCGTGATTCCTGCGCTATATGTCGTAATTATCACATTCTAATAGCGTAAAATCGTGATATCGTACATTGCAAGATTTTAAATTATATTATTGTTATTTTATTACATTATATATACGAGGGTTCTTGTAGTGGACAAGCGATGCTGGTGCACTATAATATCCTGAAAAGCTCCGGAACCTGCTTGTACATTATTATGTTGCGCTTTATTTCAATACAGATACAATACTTTGTACTTTTCTTACTTGTGTGTACAGATCTTTTCAAACTAGGAGATTATTTCTGTGCCTCGATCGGAGACTGCTTATTTAGATATTCAAAATGAAGCAAAAATTTTATTTTTCAAGTTTCCTTTTACATTTGTTCCTTATTTTACATGAATATTTATTTGAAGATATCCGTTGGAAGATATCTGTTATCTTTTTGAGGTGAACAATTTTTCTTCTTAACATTTGTCTCATATCTCGTACAGTTTATGCTGAAAAATTGCGTTTTTGATTTTTTAATAAGCATTTTAGATGAATAAAACCAGAAATATTGGTAAAAAATAGTTAGTTAACGAACTCGTCCATTTCCTCTAATCTTTCCAAAGTCTGTTTAAGCTTAATCTAATCTCATTACCCATTGCAATTTATATCATACCTACAAGCCACTACTACTTGTGCTCAGGGAGTCTTAAAATGTGGAGATTTGATGAAAACTGTCAGGGTAAAATTTTACATAAAACTAACACCTCATTAGGATTAAGATGTAAAGAATTACGTAATACATCATATCAGGTAATATGATTTTTTACGTTTGGGGGCGGCTTCATCCTTCTAAAACCTTACGAACCGTTATCCAAATGAATTAAGAAAATTTCACATTTGGTTTAATACCCAATTGGAACTTTTTGGCTGATGCCCTCGCAAACCAAAGAAACTTTTCTTTATTTAAGCCATTCTTATACGTAATTTATATATTGCTTTATTAGATTTTATTTTTTTCATAAAATTGTATTTTTTGCAGCTGAACTGCAGATGGACGTGCTAAGAGAAAGGCAAGTCAAGGACAGCCTCGAAAGACAACTTCAAGATGAACAAAAGACCAGAGGTGAGTACTAGAAATCTGCTTTAGCTTTTTTATTAAAATAAATTTGAAGTGCTATCACTCTTCGGGAAATTTAATTCACTCAGGCCAAAACCATGCAAAGTGTGCTTAGTGTGACGATGCGTGGACGCAGGAAGTATATTCGTGATATAATAATAGTTGGACGTGTATCGAATGTCTTGAACGCGTTTCGAACCAAGGGTTAACTTGGTAATAAATCAAGAAGCCGTATAGACTATAAAGTCTCAGCTCATCCTATAGTATAGAACGAGGATCCTGCGAATCCTATTATTCTATGTTGGGGGTCCTAACCCACCCCCACCTGCTTCTCGTTCTCCACCTTATACGCTCCTTCGTCTAATGGCAGGAAGACGCAGACCAAGCCAAAGGCCGTGATCACTCATCCAAGTTTGGATCGGATGTCAGATCGTAATAGAATAGTCCTCTCGCGTTTATACCTCGGTTCCTTTGACCACGACCTCTCTATCTTCTTATGTCACAAGGTACTTACTCCCTTGCATCAGCTGCCGACGTACCTTAAATTCAAAAAGTTTTAATTGGACTCCTATTTTTTTAACCGAAGAAAATCACAGGAGCAACATGATGGAGGTTGATGACTTCGCTGTCTGAAGAAGATAGCGTCTCTTAAGACTTTCTCACCGTGCATAGTATATTTTAGTTCCATACAAATTTATGATATATTCATTGTTCATAAAATGAAAATGAGCATTTCCGTACATTTTCTGCATACTCCAAGGATAATTTTGTAATTCGCAGTTTGTTTAAAATTCAATAAAAAATACTAAAAACAGTTTACAACTTTAAGAGCTCCGAATATCGGTTAACATAAAAATAAGAAATAAAACAAATTCAAGGTGTTTAAAAACATTTAAATTCACATAAAATTAAAATCGGATTGAACAATGGTTTTAAAAGTTTTATCCCTTCGGTTTCAAAATCTATTGATGCGACGTACTAAGGTAGTGGAATAAACTCTCGTAACCCTTGGTATACCAACCATAGTTTTATAACGAGTTGTACACACTGGGTTAGGTTTACTCGGCAAAACATCTCATATCTTTGTTTATATTTTGAGAATTTCGCCTTTTTTATTTTATTTTATAAAGAAAATCCGCAAACATTAAACATTATGGTTTTGAAATTGAGAAATATAGAAAAACATTTACATATTTCGAAATAACCAATAACATCTTTAAGTCTTTCGTGACAAAATCACGTTTTCTCGAAAGTGCTGCCCCAGTCAAAATTTAGACCCTACTTTGAAGTTGCAGCTCCTTATTAAAATCTGCTTTGACGCTATTTAAACTTATAGCCCATGTTTTAAGGAGGTACCATCGCTACCAGAATTTTCATTACCATTTCAACCAAACTTTCACGATATCTAAATATGATCACCAAAAGTACTCAGTTAAAATCTCAGAAGCCTAGGGTACTTTATAAATAAGTTATTAACGTTTTTAATTTCATCATATTTAACAGTGCGTCTTATGAGAAATGGCGTTTTTGAGCTCTTTACTGAGTGATATCTAAGTAACCACCATTAAAATATTATTGATTTCAACTCAGTAAGTCGTACCAGTGTATATAATACGACTGCGTAGTCGACTGATCTCGGCAGTAGCGATGATACCTCCTCAAAGTTTTAACTCCTAGAGAATGAAACATTAGAGCCTAAATTGAAACTTTAACACCTCTGTCAAGCTACTTTAAATCTTTGAAGCCTACATTTTTATAACTTAAGACCCTACTTTGACCCTGTTTGGCCTCCCCTTCAATACTGACCCTACATTTTATGTTTTGAGCCTACAATGTTCGAACTTCATGAAAATAAAATAAAAATAATTTTGTACTCAGGTTAATTAAACTCATTGGTCATCTTAATGATAGAATGCAAACTCAGTTAACAAATACATTTAATTCAAGAGTTAACCTATTCTCATCAATTATTTATATATAAATCAATACTTCTTTGCAATGTTTAATCACAGAAAAATATTTTCTCTCAACTGAAAATGCTGAAAATTTCTATTAAAATGATATTCATCATGGATAATTACTGAATATTTTCGATTAATAAGTCATTATAAACATTTTCATCAATAATTAATGTAAGTGTGTGTATTCAAGTCATGCAGGTGATTGAGAATCTCAACAAATTCTAAGAATAAAATATTTTTTAGCGCTAACAACAAATATTATGAGTGAAATAAAAAAATTGGAAAATATATTGAAATATATATTTAATAATTATAATTAATGTTGCTGATTGTTATTACATTTTCATTAGAGTATTACAGTTAATTTATTTGAAACATGATTTGATCGAGAAAAAATGTTGTTCCAAAGGAACAGTACCATTTTTCCAATGCTTTGGTCATTTTTGTTATTAAAAAATGATAACTTAGAGATTCTGAAACATTTTCTTAAAGAAATATTATTATTTACGTGCGTCCACCACTTGATTTAGAAGAAAAACTCATTTCTTTTCTTGAGAAAATGTTCACTGTTTTAATTTTTTTTATCATATTTATTCAAAAATAAGAACAGCCAAATATATGAAAAATAATTGACTACTTATCTCGAATTTTGAGACGACGAGACAATTGTGTATAAAACCATTACTGTTATTGTTAATAAAAACTTATCAAGCAATAAATATTAGGTTGAATCTTGATATAAATATTTGTATTGTGTAGTATAATTAGATTAATCATGATGCTGAACGACTTTTTAAAAAATCTTTGCTTTAGAAAGAGGTAAAACCATATTTTTATTGCAATCAGCAAGTTTGACATTGTATTCATTTAAGTGATAAATAACACAGAATAAAATCTAAATAAGTAAGCTCAAGTTCTTTTAAAGCGCATAACGTAGATTACGTCTAAAAAACAGAATCAATTTACATTGAACTCTTCAAAAATCGTTTCAAATATTTCACGAGCCAGAAAGTTAAAAAAAGTAATTACTTAATTAATTGTTTCGGATATGAAAAGAGTTTGGACCTTGAATTATTAGACAGGTGCTAATGATTTTTATCGAAGACATCCTAACGCGTTCCTTTAGCTGAATCGGTTAGGGCGTTAGGGGTTTGGTGAATATTCAGAGCCTGCGTGCCATCTAGGATTCGTTTCATAGTATTTGCGGATTTTTCAGTGCACTATGCTTTAGCGTCATAATCAAAAAATTCTATTAATAATATGTCTAAAAAATAATTGAAAATATCCTTGATATTTATATCACAGATATTATTATTATTATTACAAGAGGGTTTAATTTATCTTCAATACAGACCCTATTCAGAGGCTAAACGTCGAAAAGTGCCCGATTTTCGACACTTTTAGCGTCAAAGTAGGGTCCAAATTGCATTGAAATTGCTGCTTATTCAAAACCCACTCTACAGCTTCCAGCGCCTACTAAGGTAGGAGTTACAGCTTCAAAGTTGGGCCAACATTTCGACTTGAATGTTGTTTATATAAAAATTAAGATTAATAGGCTCGAACATTGATAAGTTCAAAGTTAAACATTTGAACTTCAAAATGTTGGTTTTTGGGATAAAAAAATTTATAAAATATTAGAATTTGTTAGTTAATCATTAAATTACATTTTGGTTTATTGCGACGGCTAAGCACCTTGCTCACAAATTTCTGCATTGTGTCTCTTACACTTAGGTCTCTTATATATTTCAAGTGATCCATGTTTCTGGTGATTAAAGCTTATAGTTCCTCGGCACGGCGAATTCTTGTCCGTGTAATGATTTTAAAGACGTACTCTCACAAACAAGCACACAGAGACATAAATTAAAATTTTTGTTTTTAACACAAGTAGTAAGGGTACCACTCTGGACATACACCCCCACTCTTTCTACTTAACCCGTTTTATCCCAGCGCCTCACGGCACCAAAGTGATTGTAGACAGTGTGATATGAGAATTGCATTACCATTGCCCCTCGGCCCCCACTCAGTCCCCTTTTGGCTCCCACGAACATGGTTCGCTTCTCGAAGTCAAGAAAAACCATGTCAGGCCTCGAATCAGCAACAGAAACAATTGTCGAGAATATAAAGTTCCAGTATATGCGGCACTTCCCATTCTCGAATATTGACTCGATTTCCATAGGAGCATTTAGAGGAGCGACATTAAGGTTAATGCCGCAAGAGTGACAGAGATGGTAATAAAGCACTCTTAGTGCCACATTGTGCCTTTGAATGTAGGCCGTTCCCGCGTGAGTAGGACAACTAGATAGTATGTGATCTAAATGCTCGGGGTGTGCATGGCACGCCCTGCAGCTATCATCAGGAATGTCTTAGCTCAAAATGTGGCGACGGTATGTTAAGGTGGAAATGACACAACCTTGGCATGCAAAAATGTAACCCTCCGTACCAGACTTTAATACGGGCGATTTAAGGAAAGCAAACGTTAGCTCACAAGACATTGACTGATCCTTCACATTTCTGTGGAAGATACCGTGCATCCTCTTATCGAGGAGCTGTTCATGGAAGTTTTTCTCTTGTGCTTTCTTAATGCGGGCTTTCAGTAGTGAGTACTCGAGATAGATAAGATTTGATGCATTTTGCTCACCCCTAATACTGAAGTCAAGTCCGAGTGTTTCAGCAACCTCCTCCGCTGCTTTGTACAGAAACGCTCCTTTGCCCACTTTTTCGTGATTCCTGACAATTTTAAGAAGAGGGTCTCTTCCATTTAAAGCTCTATGTGCTGTACCAAGAATAATCCTGTTGTGAAGACATTCAAGACTCAATATTCCGCGACCACCTTGACTGCGTGAGATGTGCAGTCGCGGAACGGAAGAGTTAAGATGCATACTTTTGTTCATGTGCATAACCTTTCTTGTCCCGATATCAAGGGAGCTGAGCCCGTTCTTCATCCATGGAACTACTCCAAATGAATAGAATACTACCGTGACGGCAAGCATGTTCGTTGCAGATACTTTGTTTCTCGCCGACAGTTCGGAAGACCAAATATGTCGGATGAGACGTTTGTATCTGCTTCGGAGAGTATCCTTTATAGATGTCACATCCTGAATGCGGCTCTGTGGCATGCCCAGGTATGTATAAGTCTCTCCAGCGCAAAGGTGTCATATAGCGCTTCTATCAACGAGCTCAGGATCTTCAGGGATGCCATTAGGTTTTCCTCGCTTCAAATAAACCTTCGCGCATTTGTCTAACACAAATTCCATTCCAATTTCCTTAGTATATCGTTCGACAATCCCTAGAGCTAGATGTAGTTGCTCTTTGTTTTTAACATAGATCTTAAGATCGTCCATGTAAAATACATGAGTGTCCTTGTACTTTCGATCTGCAGGTTTGCCGCACAAGTACCCGTCGGAATGGCAAAGTGCTAGAGATAGTGGCAATAATGTAAGGCAAAAGGAGTGGGCTCATGGTGTCGCCCTGAAAGACACCTCTCTCAAAGGTGACCTTGTTAGTTGTCACACGATTTTTTCCAGCTGAGATAGTAAATCTGGTTTTCCAAAACGGCATCAATCTCTCTATGCACCTAACTATTTGCGGATGAACCTTTAAGATTTCCAAAAGACAGATAAGTCTATGGAAGGTCGAATCGAAAGCTTTCCGATAATCCATCCAGGCCATTGATAGGTCACGCTGGTAGAATGCTGCATCTTTGCAGACACATCTATCGATGAGCAGGTTCTCCCCACATCTGGCTACGCCTTTCTTTGAGCCTCGTTGTTCATACATTTCTTGCCAGACAGGTTCAATTGCTCGAACAATCCTATCATTTAGGATAGCTGTGAATATCTTATAAAGTGTCTTCAGACAAGTTATTGGCCTGTAATTCTTCGGGTCAGCTAAGTTGCCTATTTTCGGCAGGAGTATTGTGCGGCCTTCTACCAACCACTCCGGAATCGGCTCTTCCGTATGAATATAGTAGGAGACGCTGTAAATGACTGAGTTGCGCGCGCAACCCATTTCTCCTCTTCTGAATTTGGAAACTCGAAGATGCACGATTGCCGGTCGGAGCACTTCGTCGATTCTATTTATATATCTATCTGCTAACAGCTAACTGCTTTGAAATAAATTTAGGAGATTGGGATTTTAATATTTCCAGATTTCGATGCTGACGATTCTCATGATTTGAATAGATCGCGCGCCTCTTGATATGCGTATATTTTAAGGCTATGTAATTTCATGTATAAAATATAAATTATATAAATATTAATACTATTATATATATAAATATATACCTATATTAATAATGATAATATTATAATTATGTTATAATAGTCTATTTTTTTTTATTTGAAGGTTCATCTCTTTCGTTGCAAATACATTTTTGAAACTGACAATCAATCAATACCATTTTTGGTTAAGAAATCATGTGTTTTGTTAAAAGGTCGTCTTTCGTTGTAGAAATTAAATTGTTTTATGGCAAATTTATACTTTTTGATTAAAAATTACATTTTTCGGTTGAATTATGAACTATAAATATGTTTTGGTTGTAAAGTCGTTCTGTTGCAAATGCAACTTTTGTTCAAAATTAAAACCATAATTTTTGGGTGGAAATACTCTTTTTGTTTTTAAAATTAAACAATTTCGTTGAAAGTTCATGTCTTTTGTTGTAAATTGACCTTGTTGAGTAGAACTTTAATCTTTTTGGTTAAAAATGTATCATTTTGGGTCAAAAATGCAATTGTTTGGTTAAAGTATCAACTGTACATCTTCTTGGGTTTGTAAGTCGATTATTTCACAAGAGATGAACTACTTTGTAAAAAAATACGTTTTTTAATTATGGCTGAAAATTTAACTATTTGGTTGAAAGTTTAACTCTTTCATTGAAAACTCATATTTTTTGCTTACAAAATTCAACTTTTTGTAGATAGTTCGTCTTTTTTACTTTAAAATTAAATAAATTCTCTAAAAATAGTCCTTGAACTATTTCATTTAAAAATAAGTTTACAATGCTTTTTTGAATGAGTTTAACAGTTGCTAATTAAAAATTAAAACCTTTTTGTTGCAGATTTATTATTTTAGTTGAAAATGTAATTATTTTGTTGGAAATTTGTTATTCTCTTTTTTTTAGTTGAAAATTAAATTACTTTGATAGTTAATTTCTAACATTTTTAATTGGCAAACTAAAATTTTATCTCTAAATAACAATCCAAAAATATTAATCTGGAATAACTTAAAATAAAAACAATGTAACTTTTATTTTAAAAAGTTTTTCGTTAAAAGATTAATTTAGTCGTTCAATTTTTAATGTTACGAACTGAAATTTTTTAAAATTATTTTCATTTTGAACCTTACAAATAATAGCGTAATTTGTATTTTTTAACCAGAAATCTCTCAAATGTTAAAGCCATACAAATTTTAGAATGGTAATTTCGTATTTTAAAATAATTTAATTTAAAAAATTGTAAAATTAAAAGGTATTAAATGTTTGTGTCTTACACCTATGAATTATTGAGCGTTTAAATGAAATATTTCTGAATTAAAAATTTGTAAAGCTTCAGTTTTAAAACTTTAAAATTAAAAATAGAAAGCACGATGTACATTTTTGCAGATTAAAAAAAAAGTTTTTGAGAATTGTAAAATATCTAAAAAGAATAACAAAAATTGTTGTGATTGCTAAGAAAATTGAAAATGATTTTTTAGTTTGAAAAATTAATTTCAAGTGAAAGAAATCAATTTTCAAGCCAAAAGTTTACTTTTCAACAAAATTAATTGATTTTCGATCAAATAATTGGCGTTTTAACTAATAAAATGTACAGGATAAACTTTGAACCAAAAATGGAATAGTACAATTTCGAGATAAAAACTGTGCTAAAAAATTGAATTGAACAAGAAAAAACGAATTTTCAACAAAATTGTTAAATTTTCAAGGGAATAGGTCAATTTTTGACCAAGAATATTAATGTTCTATAAAAAAAAAACGATTTTCCAACTTAACCAATATATACGATTAATTTTTAATCAATCATATAATAGTTACATTTTCAGATAAAGATAAATAATTTTTTACAGAAAAAATTAATTTTAAAGAAAGTTGTTCAATTTTCAACCAATCAGATGAATTTTCGACCAAGATAATTGATGATCTACAAAAAAAGACAAATCTTTAACAAAATACATGAATTTTTAAAGAAATTATTTAATTTTAAAGTAAAAAAGACGAATTATCTGTAAAAAGTTGAACTTTGTAAGAAAAAAATATGAGTTTCAATGAAAGAGTTAAACTTTCAACCAAATATGGAAACCCTTTCCGTAGCTTCTCGTGGGAACAACAATGACAACACCAAACATAGTTGTAGTAAGTGCGGTTCAAAACGACAGAATGCGCAGGGCTCCCGACAATGGGTCGGCCAAAAATGCCGACCAATCTAGAGCTGGGGGAGCCAATGAAAATGGATTCAATGCGATGGATCGGCGGGATCTCGCGACCTTTGGGTGGACGGAGCAACTGAATCACGACTTGTTAGAGTGCTATGCTGAGAGTGTGGCCCGTGAACGGGGTTACATGGCACGGCTGCATGCTCTGTGACCGAGAAACACCCGGAGCTATCGCACTTTTCGCAGCAACGTCTGCGAAACCATGCTGGACTACACCGTAAAAGGGGCTATGTGAGCGGAACGCCTACTCTACCAGAGCTAGAACAAGCCGGCAACAAAGAAAGAGAGGCGATACTAACACCAACCGGGGGCAGACATCCAATAGCTGAAGAGCGATGCTTCACGACCCGGAAAAACATCAACACCAAGGTTTCTCTCAAGTCTAAAGATCTGGCTGAAATGGATGCCGAGCTTCGTGGACATTTTTCCGGTGAATCCGTCCTCTGGGCTATCAATTATTGTGTGTATAATGCAGCGAGAGTTTTGGCCGATGCGAACCGTAAAATAAAACCAACGGCTTATCATAAGACCAAAAGACGAATACATCAACTTGCCATAAAGATAGGCTGGGCAAGACAGTACGCGTCCCGCATTCAATGTGTGATTGACTACATCACATCTG
>NC_046664.1:119906701-119909214 GCF_010883055.1 Belonocnema kinseyi
TTGATGCCGCTTTGGAAAACCAGATTTACTATCTCATCTGTAAAAAATCGTGTGACAACTAACAAGGTCACGTTTCAGAGAGGTGTCTTTCAGGGCGACACCGTGTGCCCACTCCTCTTTTGCCTTACATTATTGCCACTATCTCTAGCATTGCGCCATTCCGACGGGTACTTGTGCGGCAAACCTGTAGATCGAAAGTACAAGGTCACTCATGTATTTTACATGGACGATCTTAAGATCTATGCTAGAAACAGAGAGCAACTGCATCTAGCTCTGGGGATTGTTGAACGATATACTAAGGAAATTGGAATGGAATTTGTGTTAGACAAATGCGCCAAGGTTTATTTGAAGCGAGGAAAACTTGATGGCATCCTTGAAGATCCTTAGCTCGTTGATAAAAGCGCCATACGACACCTTTGCGCTGGAGAGACTTATACATACCTGGGCGTGCCACAGAGCCGCATTAAGGATGTGACATCTATAAAGGATCCTCTCCGAATCAGATACAAACGTCTTATCCGACAGATTTGGTCTTCCGAACTGTCGGCGAGGAACAAAGTATCTGCAACAAACATGCTTGCCGTCCCGGTTCTGCTCTGTGCATTTGGAGTAGTTCCATGGACGAAGAACGAGCTCAGATCTCTTGATATCGGGAGAAGAAAGGTTATGCACATGAACAAATCCATGCATCTTAAGTCTTCCGTTCCGCGACTGTACATCTCACGCCGTCAAGGGGGTCGCGGAATATTGAGTCTTGAATGTATTCACAACAGGATTATTCTGGGAACAGCACATAGAGTTTTAAATGGAAGAGACCCTCTTCTTAAAATGGTCAAGAATCACGAAGAAGTGGGCAAAGAAGCATTTCTGTACAAAGCAGCGGAGGATGCTGCTGAAATACTCTGACTTGACTTCAGTATTAGGGGTGAGCAAAATGTATCAAATCTTATCTATCTTATCTATCTCGAGTACTCACTCCTGAAAGCCCGAATTAAGAAAGCACAAGAGAAAAACTTTCGTGAACAGCTGCTCGATAAGAGGATGCACGGTATCTTCCACAGAAATGTGAAGGATCAGTCAATGTCTTGTGAGCTAACGTTTGCTTTCCTTAAATTGCCCGGATTGAAGTCTGGTACAGAGGGTTTCATTTTCGCATGTCCAGACGGTGTCATTTCTACCTTAAAATACCGTCGCCACATTTTGAGCCAAGACATTCCCGATGATAGCAGCAGGGCGTGCCATGCACACCCCGAGCATTTAGCTCACATACTATCTAGTTGTCCAACTCACGCGGGAACGACCTACATTCAAAGGCACAATGAGGCACTAAGTATACTTTATTATCATCTCTGTCACTCCTACGGCATTCACCTTAATATCGCTCCTCTAAATGCTCCGAGGGAAATTGAGTCAATCGTCGAGAATGGGAAGTGCCGCATATACTGGAACTTTATATTCTCGACAATTGTTTCTGTTGCTGACTCGAGGCCTGACATGGTTCTTCTTGACTTCGAGAAGCGAACCATGTTCTTAAGGTGCACGAAGCTTTTGCTGGATCGTCGTATTGATTCCTTTACAGTCTGTAACCACCTATCTCACGGTTGTGTGACGTGGTTGTGGCTGAAATTTTACCGCGATTTCGCAGGAAGCGGGTGCAATTTTTCAGATTAACATCCGCTCCCGGCGAAATCCTGCGGATTTCCTTATGACAAATTTTCAGTTATATATATAATAGTATTAATATTTATATAATTTATATGTTATACATGAAATAACATAACCTCAAAATATACGCATATCAAGAGGCGCGTGATCTATTCAAATCATGAGAAACGCCAGCATCGAAATCTGGGAATATTAAAATCTCAATATCCTGAATTTATTTCAAAGTAGTTAGCAGATAGATATATAAATAGAATCGCCGAAGTGCTCCGACCAGCAATCGTGCACCTTCGAGTTTTCAAATTCAGACGAGGAGAAATGGGTTGCGCGCGCAACTCAGTCATTTACAGCGTCTCCTACTATATTCACACGGACATAGCCCTGTCATAGTATTGGACCACATCTCGTTTCAGATCTGGGATCACTGGTCTATGCTGCACTTCGTAGACTTCTCTCCAAAATACTTCGACCTCCTCTGGTTTGGGTGGGTGTTCGACAGTAACCGGAGGGTCTTGGAAGAGTCGAGGTGGGTCAGAGAGAAACTGTTGATTTTCTCTGACCCACCTCTTCCTCTGCTCAAGACTTCTCTTAGCGTCAGATAGTATTCGTATTCTCTCAACAATATGCTGCCTGATGGTCAGCAGCTTTGACTTGTTAAGTGTGTGATAACGGGTCCGGAGTATGCGCGCGAACTTTCGAACCTTGGCGGTAAAATTCCTGCCAGATGTGATGTAGTCAATCACACACTGAATGCGGGACGCGTACTATCTTGCCCAGTCTATCTTTATGGCAAGTTGATGCATTCGTCTTTTGGTCTTATGATCAGACGTTGGTCTTGTTTTACGGTTCGC
>NC_046664.1:119909314-119920863 GCF_010883055.1 Belonocnema kinseyi
TTCAGTCTGTAAATTAACAGAAATTTTACGATATTTGTTTATAAAAATAGACTCAATAATACGTCGTTGATAAGTATTTTTTTCTATAGCTAATATTTTAATGCGTTTAAAATCAAAATCAAAGTACTACTATTACTGGTACCATTCAAGCTTAAATCTTTTTGCCAACCGCAGGTCTTGATTTCAGATTTTGTTGTGAGAAGCTACTTTTTTATTCTCAGAGCATGATTAAGGGCACATTGAAATAATTTTGTTTGCTGTTTTATACCATGATATAGACACTGCGTCTGTAAATGCGGTAATTTACAATGTGATGGGCATTCGGTATTGTCTTCCAAATTAAGCACTTTGCGAGATATAAGGTTTTCCAAAAGAGTAGCTTTTGCGCACCCATGAACATAAATATTTTCAGCAAAGCCAATGCGTTCTCGTAAGGTTGCGTAAAGTTGTTTGCATGGAACAACACCACCAATTCATTTAATTCCATGAAAGTTGCGAGAAAGCCAGTTATTCTGAATGCAAATAGTATGTGGAAGATTGATGAAGAGATCTAGTGGAGATGTTATCCAATGGCCTGTAAAGTCAGCATTCAAAGCTACTACAGCCAACTCTTTTGGAATAAATTGGCCTTTGCTGTCTTTGAATTCCAGAATGTCCACGACTAGATCCATAATAGATGTATTTAATGTAATAGTTTCGAATGTAGTAGTCGCTTTTGTAGCTTTGCAAATAATACTGGTAAATCACTTTTATTGAAAAGAATATCAGTGTTGGGAAATTTCCCCTCTACTCCAATATTCCTTTTTCCATCCCCACCACCATTAATAAGCTCAAAAATTATCCACCAAAGTCGAGCATAGCTTGGCGTGAGGAATCGATCTCCAGCACATTATCGTATTCTTCGTAGACGATACAATTAATAGATGATGTCAGCTTCTTTTCAAAGCGCACATCGATGCGTACACTGCCATGCCTAATGAGGTTCCAACGATTATTATCATTCGCTGAGATATCAGGCGTTAAGTCAAATGCAAAAAGACAGAAACCATTTGCATACATATTTCTTGAAATTGAATTTCCTTCGTTGTTCCCGAGAACAAGGTTTGATAGGAACTCACAAATAACTCGTTCTGTTTGAAATCGGGTTGTAAAGGTTTTGTAGGGACTTGTGTACCATCGACATACAAGGATAGGAAATTCATGTTATAATGTCGAAAATTTAATGGGTTTAAATTCAGATCTCCATTGAATGCACGATTATCAACAAACCAAGAATGATTCGTTAGGGAGTTGTCCCAATATTACATTATCTAAAGCCTCACCGTGAATTTTAGAATATAAAGTGACTGATTTGACTTCCACTCGTCTAAGCGGATATTTGGCGGTGGTCTTGGCCAGTGTTCGTGCATGAGCGAGGAGGATACTCGGATTGATCTTTGCTCGTCGTACGACAAGTGTAGCTTCGACGATATAAAGACTGTAATTATTTGCTTCTGAGCTCATCAAGCAAAATGAATCGCGTGTACGAACAATACGTAGCTTCACTTCAACATCATTGAGTAGAAATCTTTCCTGATTGAATACATCGCAGTGTGAATGACCTATTAGGTCAACCACTTTTCCTTTAGCTACGAATGCTGTCCTTTGAACTGGACCAGGATTTCGTCGATCCAAAAGATCCATGACTCCAGCAGTATCATCGTACCACAACCCCATCAACAAATATGCGGATTTTGCTTCAGTACTCCAATTCAGTAAAGTTTCAATATACGCGCGGTATGTGTAGGCATTGTTTGGTGGAGAAACGAGTTTTTGATTAAAATATACTATACATCAATTTGATTGAACATTGAGTGAAGTAGATTGTTCACAGGCCCGACCCTTGCATCGTCAACATCGTTATCTCCTGTCTTAACTGGTGAACGAATCTGTACGCGGAGACTTAACATTGTGTGTGCGAGATCAAAATATTCATCTCCATTACCAGGTATAACAAACTTGATCGGTGCATCATCAGTTAGGGATGATATGGGTTTATAGTGGACCCAGTGCGAATTTTCTATTGTAGTTTGAGTTGGTGGTAGTGAAAAAAGTTCCACCTCAGACTTTGTACACTCGGTAGAGTGTGCATGAAGGAACGACATTGTCAAATTATTTATTTAGTTAAAGATTTCCACAACACTTCGTTTTATAGTACCAAGTGTAGCTTTACTTCGCTTTTTCAATGATTTTCGTAATGCTATTCTACGTGCTCTACTCACTTTTTTCTTCTTCTGATTCTTCTTCATCTTTGAAGGATTGAATGTAGTTTTTCGCTTACGTTTAGCATTAGCGCAATGCGGCTTAAGCGCTAAAAACGACTGAATGACTCTAATGTCTTTTTTGCCCGACGTTTAAGATTTTTTCCAGCTTGTTGAGCATGTGTTTGCAATGAACCTCAGAGTAGTAAATTTCGATCAAATACATCCGATTCAACGTTGACACCCGTGTAAATTGCTTCTTTACATACAGCACGTGCGCCTTCTGTTAGTACAGGTAAACATCGACGTAAGAGACCGCCAAGGAAACTACCTATAATGTTACCAAGTTGTATAGGTAATCGTATTAACATATTTGTATCGTTAGTTCTAAAATGACCCGATCCAGTTTGTGAAACAAAGTATTCATTGTAATAGTTCATTATGCTACATTCAGTTCATCTGCTTAAAGTGCAACGTCACAGTCAACGTCCCATGCTCAAATGATACGGGGTTTCCGTTATGATCTCTTATATCAATCTCAATTGTACGAAAGGATGTTCTTAATAGTAGAATATACCTTAATAACAAAAATGTGCGGGTTTTTATAGCACCAAAAACATGCTTATTCTCGTCAACTGTAACAATTTGCAATAATGGTGCTCGCATGTCTCCAGTAATGTATGGTTCACAAATATCTGAGTATACATACAACGCGTTGGAAAGCTCTTAGTGAAGAGATGCTGGGTAATCAGATTTTAAATCAGTATTTGGATTTAAAAGGTCAGGAAGTTTGTTGCGTTTAAATCCAAGTATGTGGCAAACGTGACGTGAAATATCTAGTGTGTGCTCTATATTTGTACAGCCTTTGCACACACGCTTCACTACCACATGCCCATCGGGTTCAAGGATCAGTTTTAAATGATCCACTAGTCTGGGCAACCTATTTACAACAAGAATAGCTCTATATTCTTATGAACACCAGGTTATATTTCACATATACAGTAATAATAATCTATTTCTTCGCGTGCAATATCATTTACATTTAGAGATGTTCGGCGAGAAGTAAGCGTAATTTCAGATTTCACTCCTGTTCGAAGCAAATGCATAAATGTTTGTGGATATTGAATTTCGATGAGAGCTACAACCCACTCGCCTGCTAAACAAATTGGTCAAGGCAAATGGGTTGTAAAACAAGTTTTTTTATTTGATGGGCAATAATCTGTACTGCTATTGCTGTATAGAACCGCGTAAAATTAATCTCTCATTGTAAATTCTGTAAACCAGATGCTGTAATCCACGAGTTGAATTTATCAGGATATCCTTTCCAGCTAACAAATAGTTTCTTCGAACGCCCTGTACCAGATGTCTTAAGCACACGATCAATATAAAAAGTTTCGATACTGATGTTTTTCAGAGCGCTAGTTAACTCCTCTTGATAAAAAATGCCATCAATATCATCACCAGATAAATCGCGAAGATAATAGATCGCAGGATAACTTTGTGTTTTAATTCGTGTAATTTTAAAGATTTCTTCAGACAAACTACCAGCGTACCCCTTCGCAAAGGCTGCTCGCGCTGTACTAATACATACGAAGTCATCAACCCTAAATTTAGGCACAACAGGCTTATTTCTCCAACGCTTTCTAAGATTTCAGCAAGCTGTTAGATAATTATTAAAGGTAACTTTTGCCAGCGCCATCTCAATTGTACTATATTGTGCATTATTATACGAGTCTACCAACTGCTGCAAAATATCGATATAGCGATGTGTTCGTTTGTATGTAAAGTAACGCCACATGCGTTCTTTAAGTGTTCGATTAACTCGTTCAACCGCAGCTGCCTTTAGATCTGGACTGCGTGCTACACGAAACAAGATATTTCTTAATTTAAACAGCGTTTTCACTGATTCTCCCACAAATTCTTCTTCACGATTAGTTTGAAGACAATGCGGCACTCGATTTATGCTATGTCTAAAAATGCGTTCAAGTGCATAAGCTACAGTACTTGCGGCTTTATTAGGCAAAGGTTCCACCCAGAGAAATTTACTAAGAACATCAATTACGACTAGTAAATAGCATAAATCATCATTATATGTTCTCAAAGCACGTAAATCAACAAGATCTGCTTCCCAAATATCATCCATGTTAGAAACACTATATGGACGTTGAGGAAATTTTGTTATAAATGGGCAATGAAGCATACGTATCCTGCTTTTCAAGCCAGCGAATTACTTTTCCTTTTGAAAATCGTCTTTTAATCGTCGATGCAACGCAGACAGTATTATTATTATTATTATTATTATTATTACATGTGAAACTTGTCCCAACGCTTGGACTTTAGCAGACTAAAACTTCGACGTTTATTTTGTGGAGAGTTTGAACATCTTCTCTTTTCAGCTGCTGAGTCCTTTTTTTCCTCGTCGTCGACGTTGTCTGACAGAAATGTAGAACTGACTTCCGTTCCACTTGAAGTAGAGATATTACTTAGTGCACGCACACGTCGACGTCGTTGTGGTCTTATGCCTTCTGTTGATAATGATGATGACGGTGTACCGGCTCTCCACAAATTTTCATTGCCAATGAATTCATGTGGCATGTTAACACTTGGAACGAGGCGTGCAAACTGTTGACGTCCAGTTGTCACAACCCCCTTTCTTGCTCGCATTGCATCATTCACAAGATCGTATATATTTGCATGAGATACACGTTCTTCATTCATTATAACATCTCCTCGCTCATTCCAAGCGAGGCGACTCTATGGAATGGACAGCAAAAAATTCAACAAATGTTCAGCTTTGCGACGGTAACGTAAAGGCACAGTTTCTGTAATACCAATAGGAACTGAACCTCTGCGTGTAGGTTGATTCGCCTTTTTTGAGGAACCAAGATCCACTAATTTATCCCTAGGTATTTTGAAGTCTGGTGTCTTGTCAGTCTGGCAAAAGTGAAGTTATCGTTGCAAAAATTGCTGATAGCGTTTCCATTTTTCTCGATCATCTTTAATCACCGGCGACTGCAGAATTGCCGAATTTCGTTATCTAACCGTCTTAGCGTCGTGACTGGTGTTTGAACTGTTGCAACTGTTTGCGGTGATTGCGTCATCGTCGTTGCAGGTGAAAACATGGGCGAATGCATGTTATGCGTTTGAAATCGTTCAACATTTTCATGACGAATTAACACCATTTTGCGTGCACATTCCATGACATAATACGAGTAAAGAAATTTTGACAACATAATGTCCAGTGCTGGGCGCAACCGAATTTGTAGAAATCCGCTACCATATTGAATGAGCAATTTGCGTTTACGTCGCCAGGGAACACCTGCCTTTGCAATATGTCGAATATGAGTAGCGTGACATTTTAATTTTCGTTTCTGAGTAGTGTGTAGTGAAACGTTTCCCCGAAGAGTATTTAGTGCACACTCACAAATACTTTGCACAAGTTTAGAGTCAGCCATGCGAAGTATCAAACAGCGTTGCTCTTGAGTTAAATGACAAAGGGCATGCAAAATAGCAGCCTGCTTTTTCCAATAAAACAGCTTGAATGTTGATGACGCCATTATAATCGAACGACTGGAATATCGATCTGAGAGTGGTTGTTCTTTATGGAATTGCGTGGAAAGTATACCAAGTGTAAGGGGTCGTCAGGAAATATATTTGTACGAAACCGACAGTTCTCGGTTGTCGATTGTTTCAAATCAACCAATAGATATCCGTAAGGCTGACAAGTGGCATCATAATAGACTTCTTGAAGAAAGCGTGGATTTTGAGGACATACTTCACCAGAGTTGTACCGCGTATCTAATTGGTGGCCACTCTATCAAATTCATTTCAGTCTGTTCAATTATATCTATTACTCCTAATATATTTAGTAATTTTTTAATGGATAATAGAAGTAACATTCAATTATTTTATTTTGATGATGTATTTATTATTTTCTGTGTCGTATTCTTATTGATACAACACAGCTCATAAGCATGTATTTGCAACATTACATAATAACAAAGATATAATGTAACAGTAATACTAAATTATGGAATTTAATACGCTTCAAAGGGAGAATCATTTACGTACATATTGTCATGATCACGCTGATTTATAAAATCTTTACTGCTAAGAAGACTAAGAATTTCATTGTCATACAAAAGAGCTTGTTCTCCTGACTGTCCTCTATTTTGAATTAACAAAACTTTTGTTTGCGATGACTTATGCAAATCCTTACTGCAAGTAGAAGAAAAAACATATATACGTCTCATGATTTAGCAATAGCTATGCATAGTAAATATATTGACTTATAAAGGCTCACGCAAATATAACTTTTATTAATTAATGCCGAATTATAAAATTAATTATAATATTTAAGGTTTGCTAAATTTATCCCACCCACACTATAGAATAACTTTTATCTCTTTGTCATTTATATTTCTGTGACCATAGTGTGCAGGCGTTGGAATCCACTGAGCATCGTCCTGTGAATGTGTACAAGTTATACCACTTAGGACATAAGGTATTCCCCAAGAACAGCGTTCGCGAAACCATTCCATTTTTCAAGACCAATCAGCGTAATTCTCTTCTAGTACCCACAATCGATTAAACTAGTCATCCCTATTTCACGATTTCGTAGTCCATTTAGAAGGGATCTTATCTCTACTTTCTTTGTGAACTTGTCGTCATTACTGCAAATATAAAAATAAATGCTTTCCATTTATATTTTTGTTTCCTACTATTAATAAATACAAACAGTGTTTATATACATAAAATAAAATATTCGAAATTACATAATATGCAACAGACCCCCGTCCACTAAAGGTAGCTGGCAAACTGAGTTCTATTCCGTTAACCGTCGTTTTTTTAGATTCTCAGTCACGTACCCGAATGGTACAGTCCTGTGTTCTTCCCACATGTCACCTTCTCCCACAAACAGTCCGGACGGTTTTAGTCTCCTTTCAGTGATAACGCGATAAAGAAATCCACTTTATTTTAAACACTTCAACTTCCCTGCCGTTTAACTTTCTCACTTTATACGAATAAAATTTTGGCCTACCAGACACAAAAGCACTAATATAACTCCCTTTGTCGTAGGATGCCAACTCATCACACATGTCACCTAGGAAGTTTCCCAATGGAAGTTCGTATTCTCCAGGTTTTCCAGTAAAAACATAAATTACAGAATCTGTATCATAATACAGAGCACGCCTAACTAGTGGTTGTAGGTAACTATGCAGTTTGATTCGAGCTTGAGCGGTAGTATATGCAGCTATGACAACGTTCGAGATTCGAGAAGGTTGAACCGCTGTGCTGTTATGTTGCCATGCTACAAACAAAATAGAATCATTAACTGGTATTATGCCAGATACTACGACTTCAGGGTTCATGAGCAGCGTTAGGAGATGTTTTTGAGTCGTAACAACATGACACTGAGGGAGATTTTCTCGCTGACCAAACTTTCTCCAAAATGAGTGTAAACATAGTTTGGCAACAGATCTCAACCCCTGATTTGAACATATTTTTTTAAGATCCAGCGCAATGCCTTATTTTCCCTCAAACTCTTCTAGGTAGCGAGTTTTAGAAGTTTCATCAATACAGCAAACAGACCAGTCACTTGATTTCTATTTTATTTTCAAATACACATTGATCTATGGTACAAAGAGCCCTCCTGTTTGAGTTTGAGAATCGTATTAGGTAATTTCATACTGTGATATCTCAAGTACAGTTAGTACTTTATACCCTAACTTTATGGCAGCCTTTATTTCATCGACAACCAAGGTTCCATCAAACGAACGTTTTTGGGGATCCTCACGTGTACATTTGCACTGCTGTCTTTTTTCGCAACATGACCGACACAGGGGAAACAATAGACGGTTGTGCACGCGTATTGGCAATACAGGGTGAAATTCACAACGTGGTGGGAATATAGAGCAATATACAAGACCTTCGCTTTGATCAAGGTCTGTATTTGTAGGCCCTGTTAATACTTGACACTCTCCACCCACGTATACTTTTGGATGGCCAATGGGAAACTTACCGTACTTTGATATCGATGGGTATAAGGAGATGATGTCGGCAAAACGCCCTTTTTCTTTGCCAGACATTTCATAGTATGTCACAGTGTTTCCCGTTCGCCCACCAAAAAAAGCATCACGTGGATCAAGTGATTTGCTAGTTAAAAATGGATGATTTTGAAAATCGTTTTCCAAGTTGGGATTTCGTTAAATCATGTGATCAAACTCGCACTCCCAAATTTCATCTAAAGAATAACCAGCAGAACGAATTCGTTCCGATATTGCACGTGTTCGTTCAAAGCGTATGTCCATGGTTTCACTCGACTTCAATTTTTGATCACGATTTACTGCATAACATGTTTGACAACCATGCCAGAAACATCCATGAAATTGAACTCCGTGTTGCACTTTTGTATTTGGATCTTCGTAAAACTCATCCTCAAAATGCGTTTCTATTAACCGTACTTCAGGATCTCGACCAGTATGACATATGTTGTGCCCAAGTTCACGTTCTTTGCAAATCATGTACTTGATAGTCTTAGCTGATTGTCGGTTACCCATCCGATTACCATTAGATGCCAAACATACTCGTCGAAGAATGTCAACATCATTCTTGCAGTAACTTTCGAGCTCTTTTTGCATTTCAAAAACCTAATTCGAATTCCACCTTTCTTGGTGCCATTGAAGAAACGCCGGGCGTTCTTTCACACCCATACTGTCAGGGTCATAGAACTTAAGTGGAGGTATTTCACCACAGTATCTTTGATTTTCGGGGGTATTGAAATAATGGGGAAAAATACCCTTTTTTAATTCACAGGGTAAACCGAATGTCTTTGACAATGCGCTAAGGGGCATTGGCAAATAACGCAAGCTGTCTAGAAATACTGTTTGCCCGATCTTCATCGATATGATTTTAGTACCGATGGTCACAAGAGAAGGGGGCTTACAACCTTTATTTTGCACCACATGACATAGGATGAACTGCGCGTCAAATCCGCGAGCATTGTGTGCAATGCATACTGTTCGGTGAGAACTGCGCATTGCTAACTGAACTAGTTGATTCACTGGATCGTCACGGAATATGTACTCAGGTACTCCGCACTTTAAACACAGTTTCGAGATGTCTGGTTCATTCATACACTGAATACATACTTGTTGAGCCACCCATAAGTTCGGAAGATGAATTTTCGTTTTAGAATCACCAGGTGCCATGGTGCTCTGCTGTGTTTCAAAATCATAAAAGATAAAAATGTGTCTTTCATGTTAATTTCTTGTTTATGATTTCGAAACATTTTTGATATCATTTTATTCCAGAACAAACACTTGTTTTACCTCGGAAAGAACCAGCTTTGCAGAGATTTTCTAGGCACAAGGGGCCGGAAAAATGCCTAGAACTTTTGTGTCGCATGGTCATTTCATTTTACACCATGGACAAATATGAGAACAGCGATATTGCTGTGGTCTTTTGTAACTTCTGTTACATGCTAAACAGAAGATCCTGCTACCGGCTGCACCACGCAAATTTAATATTGTTTGGTAGTGTTTCGTTTTCTCATAATACAAGATATTTAACCTAAATTTGATTGAAACCCCTCTATTTGCCATGTGCATAGTACCATCATACAATGGATCTACTCCTTGGCCAAATGTGGAAAAATAAAAAAATGTTATCGCAATCCACTCATGGGCTAAATAAATGCGAAATTTATTAATTACTGGTATTCCGCAGCCGTCTTCTGGTATTTTCACACTAACATTTTTGACTAAATTTCGTGCCATTTCACGCTGCAAAATTCTACACGAATTTAACACCTTATTCCAATGATCGTGTAATGTACCAGACCATTCTTCCCCCCGCTGCACATGTGCAATAAGAGCAACTATTGCACGTGGTAAGCACAAGTTATCGGTATTCTTAATAGTCAGAATTGAACTTTTTGCGACATCTTCCTGAGTCAAACCGCCGCTCCCGCAACCAGTTGGTACCTTCGCGACTGTTGACGAGAGAATAAATTCGTTCGTAATCCTGAACGTTACGATACTTTGCACTATCTTAAATATGAGATCCCATAATTCGTCAGCAAAAAATAAGCGTACTGGTCGAAAGGACATCCATGCCGGTCCATGCGTAAATTGCACAGTTGAAATTGTGATACCAGTAAAGTCGGATGGTGCACATGAAGCAACTAAATAGGCATGGATGTCCCTAATAGCTCTTCCTGCTGCTGTTTCCTGGAGTTCTTTTAGTTCCGAGGCTGCTCGTTGCAAATCTTTAATATCCATGTACTCGTGCTCTTCTTTTTCTTCTTCCTCGTCTTCATTTTTGTCATTTCGCTACTTACTTTTTACTTGTCCAGTTTTTATTATAGATAATGCGTATACCTTACTCGGACCTTCTCCTGAAAATTTAAAAATACATTAAAATGAGACTATCAATGCTTAATTTAGTATGACTTTTTTTTGTATAATTTACTCTTAATTTAAGAAAATCAAAGGTAAAATTATTGCGCTAGACGTTAATTTAGGAAAACTTCAAGATCAAAATGTTTTTTCATGTTAATTTACTGAACATTATTAAAAGAAATACCAAAAAGAGAATGATGCAGTATGTACGAGGTGTGTTCAGAAAATAAGGTGACTTTATGGTTTTTTAAAAAAAATATTCATTTATTCCTCAACACTTATGTTGTCCCCTTCAAAGTAATCCCCCTCAGATATAATGCACTTATGCCAACGCTTTTTCTAATCATCGCAGCACTTCTGATAATTATTTTGTGGTATAGCCTTAAGTTCTTTCAGCGATGCAGTTTTTATCTCCTTAATCGTTGAAAATCGATGTCCTTTCATGGGTCTCTTCAGTTTTGGGAAAAGAAAAAAAGTCACTGGAGGCCAAATCCGGTGAATATGGAGACTGAGGCATGACTGTGGTTCTGTATTTGGTAAGAAAATCTTTCACAAGCACTTTCAAAATTAAGAAGTTTTGGAACAAATTTTGCTGACACACGTCTCATGCTCAAAACGTCCGAAAAGATAGCATGGCATGAGTCAATCGGTATGCCAACATCTTCAGCAACTTCTCTGATGGTAATTCGGCGATTTTTCAACACAATTTCTTCCACTGTTTGAACGTTTTCTTCTGTTGTTGACGTGCTGGGACGTCGAGGGCGAGGTTCGTATTCGACATCCTCTCGGCCTTCTTGGAACAGCTTGTACAGTCTGTCAAGTTAAAGCGTGGGTGGCTTTACTCGCAGTCGGTAAGGTGTATCGACATGATTTTGGTGTCAAAATATTAAAAAGAGCTCCCTCTTTC
>NC_046664.1:119920963-119931869 GCF_010883055.1 Belonocnema kinseyi
AAGAGGGAGCTCTTCTTAATATTTTGACACCAAAATCATGTCGATACACCTTACCAACTGCGAGTAAAGCCACCCACGCTTTAACTTGACAGACTGTACCACTTATACACATCTTTCTTACTCAGAGTAGGCTCACCGTATGCAATTGTCAACATTTCAAGAGCTTTAGAGCACTGGATTCCATTTTTTACACAAAATTTAATGCAAACTCTTTGCTCCATTTTTTTCGAAAGAAGAAAATCGCCGAGCACGCCAAGCCCTTCTAATCTTTTACGCCTCTGCCAGAAAAACAACACGAGCTATATAGTCAAAACTGTGAACATATGATCGTGATGAGTGTACCAACACAACAAAACAAAAAATTAAGACTTGAATGTACGTAGCCCGCGAAAATTGAAAATCACCTTACTTTTTGAGCACACCTCGTATTTAGAGGTTTACTCTTTTTTTTATCGCACCTGCACCTTCTTCTTTTCTCGGTCTTTCTCGGACATTTAATTGAAAATCAACCATCAATGTGTCTGAGTCCACGCTCTCATCTTCATCTTTCTGATTTTGTATCTTATTTTCATCTTTGTATACTTCTATTCCTTCTTCTTCTTCTTGCCTATGGGTTTGTATTTTTTCCTTATTTTTTCAGGATTCGTTGCTCGTGCCTTCTCCTAAAATTAAAAAAAAATCAAAAGTAGAATGATTGCGCTATACATTAATTTGGGTAAACTTCAGGAGCAATATGTTTTTTCATGTCAATTTACTGAAAATTAATAAGGGAAAAACCAAAAACAGAATTATGTCGTATGTATTAAGGGGGTTTACTCTTTTTTCTGGCGCCTGCGTCTTCTTCTCTCTTTCTTTCTCGGACATATATTTGAGAATCAATCATAATGTGTTTGAGTCCACAGTTTCATCTGCATCTTTCTGATTGCTTATCTCGTTTTCATTTGTGTCAACTTCTATTCCTTCTTCTTCTTGCACATGAGTTTGTGTATTTTTCCTATTTTTGCAGCATTCCTTGCTGGTTCCTTCTTCTGAAACAAAAAAATTATTTCAATTTGGTAATTTATTGCTATTGCTGGAATTGTCTATTTTTGTTTTCAATGGTGTTGAATTATTTCTTATTTTACCTTTAGATCTTTTATTTTTATTTTCTTTCGGTTCACACATACCCATCAGAATCATTTCATCTACTACACTATCGGCAAATTCTCCAGCTTTAGTTGCTAATATTAGAATAGACGTCTCGATCTCAGTACGTGGCACCAACATACGCTTCTATTCTAAACGGAAAAACAAAATTTTTTAAAATGTTTTACTCTCAAACGAGGGAGAAAAAAATTGAAACTGTTTCAGTTATGATTTCATGAGGAAACGAACCTTTTCCATTGATATCTAAATTCGGCAACGGAATTGTATCCCATTCAAATGCAAAACTGACACAGTTTCAATTTCTTCAAAGATATTAAAAATACGACAAAGTTTTAAAATCTGTAAATAATTAATGGGTGTGTGTGTGTGTGTGTGTTTGACGTGCCACGAGAAAAAGAGACTAACTCTCTAAACGAGAATTTTACAGGGGCGAGCGATTGACAATTCATGATTGATAATGCTCGTTCATTGACAACAGTGCTCGATCATTGACAAAATATAACTAAAGAAGAAAAAAAGGGTCTTTTTATTTTAAACAGTCAAACATCTTATAATTTTAATTTCAATCTTAGTTTTAATATAATTTTTATTTCATTTTAATATAATTTTAATGCAATTTTTATTTTGTTTTAATTTAGTTGTAATGCCATTTTAATTTCAGTTTCATTGCATTTAAATTTAATTAAAAACTTTTTTTATTAAACTTCTCAAACCAATTATTGTGGTTTTACTCTTTAACGATGGAGAACAAAAATTGAAACTGTTTCAGTTATGAATTCATAAGGAACGGAACCTTTTCTATCGAAATATAAATTTGACAACGGAATCGTATACCATTTAAATGCAAAACTGACACAGTTTCAATTAATTTCTTAAAAGATGTTAAAAATACGACAAGGTTTCAAAATATGTAAATAATAAAGGTGTGTGTGTATTTGACGTCCATGAGAAAATGGGACTAACTATTTAAACGAGAATTTTACAGGGGCGAGCGATTGAAAATGTATCATTGACAATGCTCGGTCATTGACAACAGTGCTTGATCCTTGACAAAATACAAATGAATAATAAAAAACAGTATTTTTTATTTTAAGCGGTCAAATATCTTATAAAATAAATGTTTCGTTTTATTAAATTTATAAAAAAACTGTTGTTGTAGTAAATTAAGAAATGAAAAGTGTAAAATTTGTTTACAATCGCCATGAATAAATTGTTTTTAACTTTCTTGAGAGGGCATAAGCAATTTTCTAGGATCGTCGTCCAGGAGACTTTTTTGTTTTGTTTCTATGTTAAAAATGAAAATACAATAAGAAGCATTAGCTCATGATTTTTATTTGAAAAAATTAATGAGTCGCAGGTTTACCTTTTAAATTTTTATAATCCTCTTTTATGGCATCCACTGAACACTTCTTATTAAACTTAACCACATGTTTTTACACTGCTCTCACTAGAGGGTATTTGTGACGAAAAAGTTCTTCTTGATGCGCATCAATTAAGACCGATACAGGCAAGTTTTCGGTCTATTGATCAAACAAGACTAAATTTATAGTCGATTATAATGCATAAGCAATCAATAATACTTACAGAGAACAGTTTTCATATTTCAGAAATCTCGGATTACGAATCACGTGTTTACTTAGACCCTCGCATTTTCTGTCGCTTCAGCATATTCTTAGCCTCTTTTTCCAAAGTCTTTCGCACATTCGACGTGCAGAATAAAAACAATATGAAAATTAATACGTACATTATTTTAAAAGAATCGTCGCTTTCAGTAAGCAATTATTTATGAATTCGAAGTTAAATTATTTGTTTTTATACACCACATATCTGCGCTTCTAGTGTTTAAGAGTTTTCAACGTTAAAAGGGGAGTTGACATTTATTTTTATTATCATAAGATATTGATTATTTGTTTTAAGTTATTGAAATAATTTTGTAGAAAATTAAAAAATTAAAATAATTAGAGAAAGATACATGTAAAGATCTTTTAGTAATACATATGAGAATGTGCAGCGTCATCATAATACAGAAAATGACTTCATGCGGATATAGTTCTGGGAATCTCATGGGGGGGCAGTGGGGGTGGGTCGGGAGTGCGAGGGTAATGCGCTTCTCATATCACCCTGTCTACTATCACTTAGGTGCCGTGAGGCGTGGGGAGAGAGCGGGAGAAGTAGGAGGAGTGGGGGTGCCTGTACAGAGTGGTACCCTTACTACTAACACATGCTATAAACATTAAAGATATTCAAGTAAAATCACAGTAACTTATTATTATTATTATTATTATTACACCATTAAGCCATTTCCCTTTCGGGGTAGGCGTGACTCACTCGGCAGGGAAAAGGAGTATTGTGTGGAAGGGATAGAGATTCTTCAGATTGATCCAGAATTCCCGTGCTATTTAAGTAAATAACACGTTCGTTCCGCAACACTGCTCCGACCCAGGTTGCTGATCAATCACCCCAAGCGAAGAAACTCACGAAGTTGTTATGTAAGGTTCCCCATTTGGGTCCATTAATAGCCAAGGTCTTTGTTTCAGGCGTCATTCACTCTACTGACACTCTTTTTATTAACTATTTGCCGCCATACTTTCCTGTCTTGGCATACTTCTCTAGCTTCTTTTATCTCCATGCATTTTTTCATGCAGGCTCTCGTGTTTCTGTGACTACTTATGTCTCTTCTAAGTAGGATCTCATTCACACATTCTAACAATTCTTTCCGCGGTCTACCTCTGGGCACGCTGCCATTAACTTTACCGTGATACACTTGTATCGTTAGTCGTTCATTTGGCATTCTCTCAACATGCCCGAACCATCTTAACCGATTTCTTTCCCATGTGTCTACTAGCGTCTCTTCTGCACCACATTCTTTTAGAATTATCTCGTTACTTACTTTGTCCATTAGCGTTTTCCCGCTTATTATGCGCATGAATCTCATGTCAATTGCGTTAATTTTACTATTATCTTTTTCTTGATAAGTCCATGTCTTGCCACCGTATAATACAGTCGGTACAAATATAGAATTATGTATTGCCATTTTAGCTTTATTTGATATATTTTTACTTCTGATAAGGGGACCTGCTCTACCAATAACCTTCTTACCTTCATTTATTCGCCTATTTAATTCCTCATCTATCTTCCCGTCCCCAGTAAATAAGCTACCAAGGTATACGAACTTATCAACTTGTTCAATTCTCTCATCATTTAATAAAATATTGCATAGTGTTTTTTCACTCTTTCCTTCGAACACCATAGTTTTTGTTTTCTTTGCGTTAATTTTGAGGCCCATGCTCTTCATGCTTTCATCTAGTTTATTCAACATTCTTTGTAGGTCTTTGATAGACTCTGCCATAACAATCTTACCATCTGCAAACGCTAACCCTCGTACCCATACTGTTTCGAGATTCACACCCTCTTCGTCGAAGAGAGCCATTCTTAAACACTTGTCCATAAATAATATAAATAACCATGAAGACATAACGCATCCTTGCCTAACTCCTTGAATAATATCGAAACAGTCACTCAGTTTCCCATTCACTCTTACACTCGATTTGCTACCTGTATATATTGTTTTTATAGCTTGTAGGATCCATACATTGACTCCATACTCTTTCAGGACTTCCCAAAGTTTACTTGTTCCCATCTCAAAACATAAATTTATCAATTCGCACAGTCTATGTGGTATGCACGCGCCCCCGTCTTCAAGCATTTCAGCATTAATACCGTCTACCCCGGCAGCTTTACCGTTTTTCGAGTTCATAATTATATCCCTAACCTCAGTGACACAGACTTTTTCAATTGAGTTTTCCATCGCATCGTGTTATCGCAGTTGTGGTGTCCTATAGCTTCATCTCCGAATTGTCTCCTAAAATAGTCTCTGAAAGCCTCTAGTATTCCGTCTGCATCATATACCATTTCACCCCTACTATATCTCATGTTGACAATTTCTGTACTTTTGTTTCCTTTCATTTTTTTATAAATTAGTTTCCTGCTTCCTTCAAAGTCGTTTTGTATTTTTATCTTTTCTTCTGCTCTAATTGTATCTTTACTCTCTTTAACTAATCGTTTAAGTATCCTGTTTTCGCGTCTTTAATCATTTCTACGTCTACTTCATTCCTCATTGCTAAGACCTGCGATGTTCAAAGTTCTCTTGTATGCTTCTCTTTTTGCTTTTTGGGCAGCCTGAATTTCATCATTCCACCACGCATCACCAGAAATTCTTCCTACAACTGCGGTACCACACACTTCGATCGTACATCTAACAAGGATATCCCGTAACATTGTCCTGGCGCCCTCTAAATCTTTGTCTTTTATACGGTCCTCCCGTGTTGCCCTATCTATGCTTTCGATTATCTTATTTTGGTAATCTATTCGCACATCCGGTTTATGTAGGTTCTCAATTTTGATTTGCGTTTGTGTTGCTTTCTTGGGTCTCTTTTTTCGCCAACCCCGACCTAAGTTAATTTTTGAGATCAAAAGATAATGATCAGTGTTGCATTCAGGACCCCTCATAACTCTTGTATCTTTGACTAACTCTCTAAGTCTTTCATCCGCAACAACAAAGTCAATTATACTGCGGCTATTTCCTTTAGACCAGTTGTACATGTGGATCATTTTATGCCTAAACCAAGTATTTGTAATAAACAGACCCCTTTCTAAACATAGACCAACTAGTTTATCTCCGTTATAGTTTGTTCTTGGATCCCCGAAATTACCTAATGCTCTTTCTGTATCCTGATTTTGGATGCGCACCCAACCGTTCATGTCTCCTAGTAGAATTATTCTTTCCCCATGTTCTCAGATGTTTACTTTGTCATTTAAAGTGTCCCAAAAGGCGTCTTTTACTTCTCTAGGATCACTATCAACCGGCGCGTAGCATGCTATAATAAATAGTCTTCTGATACCTACTTTCATTCTAGCCCACAGCAGTCTGGGAGACACGAAGCCATGGTCTCCGAGATGCTGCTTTGCTCTTTCATTCAAAATCAGACCTACTCCTTGTTTGCCATGTGATTCAGAGTCTACTCCTGACCATATTTCAAATCCGCCTTTCAACACGCCGTTTTGTATGTCTTTAGTATCGCATCCCTTTTTCTTTGTTTCGGGCACACATAAAATATCTAGTTTCTTCACGTCCATGGTTTCACGCAATTCTTTCATCTTGAGATCACTTACTGCCCTAGAATTCCAAACACCCAGTCTCCATTCGTCGCCTGAAACATGACCTTTAGATTTCCCGTGTGCATGCCTTTTGTCATTACAAGTTCCAGTCCTTTCCGAGGCTATTTTGTAGTTTGTAGTATTCATTGTTTAGATTATACGCCCAACTAACACCTTTATGCAATAAGTTTATTTTCTGAGTCGAAATCATGTCAAAGTTAAGTATCAAATCGTCATATGGTGTAGATTATAGTTCTAACGTCAGTCCCACCAAAAACTTCAATTAATAAGGGAGGGTTGGGAGAGGGGGGGAGGTAGAACTGGCATTTAGGATTTTCTGTTTCTGTGGATTTCAGAACACCATGTACACACTGAGGCTGAAGCTACTTGTGGGTAGTAAGGGCCCATAACATCCGCCCCCCCCCCCATGAATACAGAATCCTTTTCCCGATAAAATCGTTAAATATCGTTAAAAGTCATTCAACGCGATAAGAATCGCGCTGGGTAAGTTCAACCCAGCGTGTATATCAAGGGTTAATCTAATGCAGACAATATGAATTGTGATCAAAAAGTACCAAGTCTGGAAGTATAACTTGGCTAATTTCAGGTGGTCGAGATTCGGCACTATGCTCGAATCTTCCTAGCAATGTCAGGTCTTTACAGCAAAAAAGCCATGCTTAAACTGATAGTCAGTATGCTTCGCACTATCTTATAGAAAACATGTGCAGCGTGCATAAAGTTTTGTTCTAAACTTGGAAAAACTGCTACGGAAATTTTCGATATGTTGACCTGCTGTTTCCTGTGAAGAAACCATGAGTCATAGTTTTTTTATATGGAGGTGACTTTTAAACACAAATATGTTCCGAGAGGTCAAAAAGTAAATCATATATATCTTATATTGAAGTTTAAAAATGAATGATAGATGTTGCTTGACGCAAAAGACCAACGAAATGCACAGAAAAAACTCGGAGTAAGAAATGTTGCAGGTAATCATTAATTCAAGGTAAAGCCAGCTAGGGTAAGGGTAAAGTCGTTCAGGGTAATTTATAATACCTGACTTTATGCCGGACGAGGGTTATAACGGCGAAATGTCACTTGCTGTCTTTATATTTCAATAAGTGGTTATAAATATTGAATTATCACATATTTCAGCGTGCAAAGCACTCGGGTAAGATGATACTTTAACTTAAGGACCAAATTGATTGCCAAATTGTCGACTTAGCACATTTTATACGCCTAAATAAATTGGGCAGCAGGCACATGATTTAAAAGTCGCCATGATCTTTAAAGTTAGTAGCGGCATTAAAAAAGAACGTAAAGTATTGGCTTGAGGGTTTCCGAAGATGATTTAGCAGCGGAAAATTTTAGTTAAATCTTTAAAATAAATTATTTTCCGTTCAATTACAGGAATCTTTGAATGCCAATGGTTAATCGGCAATCTTGGGATAAAGGCCAGGTACATATTTATTGAATGTGCGGGATCGGTATTTGTGTTATTTACGATATGCTTGAACTAGATTATTTTATCGACAGAGCGCAGTAGCACAATCTGCACATCCATCAAATGGTGATGAGGTACAGTCGGACCTCGATTCTATCAACTTTGCCGGAAGAGTGTTCCCTATAGGCAATACCCTAATATTGCTGACCACGTGAGAGGCTTCTGGAAAAAAATATATTGCAGATATATGTTTCTGTCTCACACAGTGCACGGAACTTTCATAGCATTGCGTGTGCACCGCCAACTGCGGGAGGTGTGGAAAAGGGGGAATAAAATAAAATTGTACGTATATTATACGTATATATATATGTATATATACCCGTGTGGAAAAATTTCGTGGCAGTCTTATGTAGAGAGATTGGCTGGCTAGACCGAATCTATACCGTCTACTTAAGACGGTCTGACAGGGTGCTGGCCTTGGCCCTCTTAGACGGACTCGATTGCAAAAATTTCAAAGATTCATCGAAGCGGTCTGGCTGGACCCCTCTCAGACGGTCTCGGTTGAAAAAAGGAAGTGCTATCGTGACAGTGTATGGTGTAATCTTCAGCAGACAGAAATGATTAGGAAAACCTAAAAGAATATTAAAGTTTGCAGGAAAGTTTTGTGTTGAAGTTGACTGACACATGTCTAAGTTTGTATACACACTATTTTTTTTATAATTGTTGAGGAATATAATATCCACTTATATGGGATAAGATTAATTGATTCTTTCTCAAATTGCAACCTAACCTACAAAAGACCAGAGAGGAAGATTTTATATATGTCTTTACATCGTACTGAATCTATTTCTAGCCACATTTTTAATAAAAACGAAGATGGACAATAATGATTTGAGAAAAATGTTAGGTTATGTTATGTTAATTGTCGCTTATCCCTCTGCGTCCGTAGGATGGCTATACTTATGAACAATGTCGTGAATTGTATGCTATTTTGTTATCAACACATCAGTCAAAATATCCTGCTTTGAAATCACCCAACATAATCAGGAAAGAATCCATGTAATAGTATTTAAAACTTGATAAAAAATCGATATCGATTAATGATTTTGTAGGTTATGTTAATTGTCGCGTATCACTCGGCGTCCGTAGGACGGCCGTACTTAGGGCTAATATCGTGAATTGCCTGCTATTTTGCGATCATTATTATATAATAGTTGAACTTAAAGTAAACTAAATTAATTTTCAACAAAAAAAATGAATAAATGATGAATCTTGAACTGAAATATTTCAATTTAATCCTTGCTTGCCACGCATCTATAGAATAACATACTTGCCACACCGGGATAAGTTTTTACCTCAGTGACGAAAACTGTCATAAAAAATAAACTACTGAATATTTTAACTTAAAATTTTTTCTAAAGCATATTGAAATTCTGATTTAAAAGGTAATGTACTATCTGTGAAGTTCTGATACTTTTCCCCCTCCTCTTTCTGTACGGTCCAATCTAGACCATCGCGTGGTAAAAGCGTTACACGTCTGGCCAGCGTCTGATCAGCTCGTCTATTCTGGACGAGCTGATCAGCGGCTGGTCAGCGCCGTCTAATCTATTCCATCTCATGGTTTAGGCGTTACACTTCTGGCCAGCGGCGCTATTAGACCGTCTGTCCAGCGTCTGACCAGACACAAGACGGTCTGGCCAGCACTTGGCCAGCGCCCCGAAATTTTTCCACATGGGTATACATATATATATAGTGTGTGTGTGTGTGTCGTATATATAGTTCAGCGCTCCTTCCCGGAGCTCGCGCAATGCTGAGTACGTTCGGTGCCCTGTGCGAGATAAAAATATATGTCCGCACTCTTTTTTTTTTGTTTTGCGCTGCTTATTGCGAGATATAGTTAGTTAGCCATATGGGAATATTACATACATATATGGAGTGTTCATGTTATCGAGGTTGCTCGGAGGAGATGTAAGGTTGCGCAGTAGACACTGCACAACAATAAATAATGACAATTGATTTGAACTTCTGCGCATCATGTGTGGAAACGTCAAAAACAATCAGGGTGACTAGTATCTGTCCAAAAAATATAGGCATCTCGATTTCTGTACAGATTTTCATGAAAATCTCAGCAGAGGAAAATTCTAAAAATATGAGACAATATGCGTGTCACAGGTGAAGGTTTTGGCAATACTGATACAGTGTTTCAAAATGTTCTGCTGATTAGCGAATATTTTCTGGCGAATGAAAGGTGAAAAAGTACCATAATCATATTGTCATCTCCGATTACTCAACTTTGAATAACTCTAAGCACTGAAAATAAATTATGAAAATTCGGAAAAAATACATGGTTTCTTTCATACTTTCTGCGCACAATGGTGAAATTTAGAGCCAAAAATAATCATCTTTGTTAATAACTTGTCAACAAAAACGTAGGTAGGTATCATCTCCGAAACTAAAGAATGTACAGAGATGATTCTTGAAGCAAATTACACATTTCTGACTTCTGAAAGTGTTGCATGTATTTTCAATGAGCAAAAAGTTGCACTAGAATGTTTAAAAAATTATTTTCTTCTGAGAAAAATACAGAAGACTTTACGATAATCGTGGCAATTGTATCCCTTTTTTGAATGAGGACTTAGGGACTGTGTAAACAGGCTGAGTACGAGAGAAGGTCATATTGCGCGTGTAGCAGTAGAGCCAGCAAAGGGCCCTGCTGAGAATGCGGTTGCCTTGATTATCGTAAAGTCTTTTTTACTTTTCCAAAAAGAAAATAATTTATTAAACATTCAATTGCAACCTTGTGCTCATTGAAAATACATTAAACACTTTCAGAAGTGAGGAATGTGTAATTTGCTTTAAGAATCATCTCTGTACGTTCCTTATTTTCGGAGATGATACCTCTCTACGTTTTTATTAACAACTTATTAACAATTTTTTTTCGGAATTTTCATAATTTATTTTTAGTAACTTAGAGATATTTAAAGTTGAGTATTCGGAAATGATAATACGATTATGGTACTTTTTCACCTTTCATTCAACAGTAAATAATCGCTACGCAGCATACCAGGTGTATACATATGAAACCGGTATTGCCATTTAGCGGCCAGTAGGCACACTTGTAGGCACTGTCAGAACTTACCATTTGTGCTAATTGGCGTATTG
>NC_046664.1:119931969-119950796 GCF_010883055.1 Belonocnema kinseyi
AATCTCTATCCCATCCACACACTACTCCTTTCCCCTGCCGAGTGAGTCACGCCTACCCCGAAAGGGAAATGGCTTAATGGTGTAATAATAATAATAATAAATCTTCTATTAAAAATTTTTCCATTTTTAAGCATATTTTTTGAATACAGTTCTCCCTACTTCAACAATTAAAAATTAAAAGGGGTTGGAATTGAAAATTTTAGATAAAAAGCGTTTTTAGTTATTTAATTAGTAGCAAAATTTGAATGTGCATATAAAACGAGAAATTATAACTCAAATGTTTAAAACTGGCTATTTTTAAACAGAAGGCCTTGATTTATCCAAATTCCAAAGAGGTAAAAACTTTCAACGTTACTATTTTTATGGTTTTTGCTTTAAAAATCTTTAATTTTTAAGTGAAATAATACAATTTTGATGTATAAATTGCAATTTAAAACTTAGTGGCCAATTTCCAAAAATAATGACAATTTAGAAAGCAAGCTTTTAAAGAACTGCTAAATTTTTAATTTATATTTTAAAATAAATTTGCAGAGGGTCTAATTTCGCAATTTTATCATATTGAAATTTATTTATCCTTTTTCCAAAAAATATTAGTTCGTTCCTTGTATCGTTTTTCCAGAAAAATGTAATTTATTTAATTTCAATGGTATTTTTTTACGATTAAAGCAAAAACTACGTGTCTTGTCAAAAATTATCCATGAAAAATTTGAACGAATTTTTGGTATTTTTTGGAAGAGTAACTTTTGTCTATTTATTTTTTTCATAGCTTGTGTCGTTTGTCAAAAAATTATCTTTTTTATTTTTATTTTTTTTTACGAAAAAAAAACAAACAATTCCCATCCACAAAATGGAATTTTTTGATTTTTCATTAATCTTTGTACGATCAAATTTTGAAATTTTAACTTTTCGGCAAAATGAAAAAAGTTGTTATAATAATTATGTAGGAGATTCAAAAATCAACGTCTTTCATCTTTTTAATTTGTTTCATGTGATGCGTTGTTTGACTTGAAATGTTTACAGAATACAGACTGCAGACAGACAGACATCTTCGTAAAAATCGTTTTTTCTGACTCAGGAGGTCTCAAAACGTGGAGATTTGATGAAAACCATCAAAGTGGAATTTTACATAAAATTAAACTTTTTTTCTTATGATGAAAATATAAAAAATCGAAGAAGTACAACAGATGTTTTTCTCTTAAGAGACGTTTGGAAAATATTCAAAATTAATATAAATCTTGAAATTATTTTAAATAATAAATTTTTTTTACATTTTGTTCAGGTTTGGAACAAAAAATTTAGAATCCATTTAAGAATTCTGAAAGGTTTTATAAGAATAACAAAAAATTTTTACGATTCCTAGGAAAACTAAAAAACACGTTTTATTTTGACAAGCTAATTTAAGAATATTCAAACAAATTTTAAAAGATATCCAAATTGTCAAGCAAGAATCTGGGATATTTTAAGGCAACTTTTGTGATTTTGCAAGTTAAAAAAAAAATGTACGAAAAATCTGAATCATTGAAAAATGTGTACCTTTTTGTCGATTTTGAAATACATTTTAAAAATATTTAAGGGTATTAAAAGGTTTCAAGATAATAAACATTTTTTGTTTATATTCTTTGGAACATTTCGTATTTGTTTTATTTTTAAAAAATGGTAATTTTTATAACTGGTTTTAAAATATTCAAAAGAAAAAAGTGTAAAATTATCGATTGGAAGCTACGTATATAGTTGAAGATTATTTTTCAATTATTTACTTTTGGATTCAAAAATCATTTGCACAATTAACGCGTGCAGAAAAAAGACTAGAAAATTGTAAAAGAAGTATAATGCTGGCGTCCGCAGGTACACATACACTCGTGCGCACGAACGCGTTCGGCCAAATTCAAGATTGCTCGGACATACTCGGGAACATAATGAAACAGAACTATACGAAAAATCGAGACATGAATTTTAATTTCTGTAATAGGTCGCAGGTTTCAGGCACGTTCATATTTATAATGATAATTTCTCTAATAAGTTTTACAGATTATAATATTCACTTTCTTGCTTATTGAAGCTATTTTTAGACACACCAGTAAGGACCATATCACTTTTTAGTCCATTAATCTTTAAAATACAGATTCATAATATTTCGTTTTGAAAATGATAATTTTTCTGCTGAAGCTTATTAAAGACTATTACGGCAATGTCAAATTTCAGTATTTTATTATGAATAACTCGAATAGTTGAACATTTTTCCATGTTTTGATATACAAGTATACTAAACTTTGATTTATTTTTATCATTTATTCAAATGGAAGGTCTCTCAATGTAGTGATAGGAACACCAGATGGCAGCAAGTTCACGATATCGGTGGTTGATAGAATCGAGGTCCGATTGTATTCCAGGCTTTGCAGTCAGCAAGTAAGATGTGTGAACGCTGAGGGCTAACAAATAGTATTGGCTACAGGGGATGGAACTTAATTTCTTCTTATAACTTGGAAAAAATTATTTTTACTGTGAGTGCAATGGAAGCTTCTAATGTGTCCCCTAAGGGTTTACAATTTTCTTACACCTTCTCTATTCCTTTACACACCCTCCACACACTTACTTGGTGGTGGAAGGGGGACTTACAGTTTAAGGTGGGTTCCGAACCACCAAGAGCAACAGCCTTAAGTACTTAGAGAAAACCTTTTTCTCTAGAGGTACCGGTCCCACGACTCTCCGGAGATGAACAACTCCCTTGCTAGGCTAGTGTTCACCGCATGGGCCACCGAGACTCTTCCAGGGTGCGAGGCGGGAATCGAACCCGCAAGCCGAAATGGTTACAATTGTTGTAATGGTTTAATTATTTTGTTGTGCATACATCCTCTGGGAGTTCCTACTTAACCTGAAATAAAACATTGATTCTGCGGATGCGCGACTAGAGTAATTTCACACGGGGAACGCGTGCTGTTCAATGCTGGTATACCAGCAGTTCGGAAGAAGCGTGACACGATTTAAAATCAGTAACTACTATGAATAATAATAGGATATATATTTAAAACAAATCTTAACTATAAACAAATGAATTAAATGACATCTAAGAAATAGCTAATTTCTTCAAATAATTTATAATTATTGTAATTATATATGTTTATACTTTGCAATTCAAAAATACACTGGCTAGCTGGCTGGCTGTCAGAATTGAGGTCCTACAGTACCTCATCGCCATTTGATCGAGGTACCGATTGTGCTACTGCGCTCGATCCATTCAATCTTGTTAAAAAAAAACCGTGAATATCGAAAGTAACGATCGTGCACTTTCAATAAATATGTGCCTCGCCACTATCCCAAGGTTGCAAATTAACCATTGGAATGCAAAGATTCCTGTAATTAAACGGAAAATAATTTATTTTAAAGATTTAACAAAAATTTGTTGTTGTGACAATCAATCATCTTCGGAAATTCGCAAGCCGAAACTTTATGTTGTTGTTTTTTTCAATGCACCTACTATCTTTAAAGGCCATGGTGACTTTTAAACGTTGTGTTTGCTGTCAAATTTATTTTAACATATAAAGTGTGCTAAGTAGACAATTTGTAAATCAATTTGATCATTAATGTCAAGTATCATCTTTTTGGAGTGCTTTGTATACTTTACCTACTTATTATTTACCTTCAACGGGATTACCCTTATCTAAGCTGATCGCTCTACCATGATCATGCGTCCACACACTCAGCCCACTCCGTGCAGGTATTTTTTGCAAAGCACGGAATACCTGTGGTGTATCAGCCATCCTAATTATCTGCCATTCCCCCCTGTGACTTTTATCTGTTTCATTCAATAAAAGTGCCATTACAAGGGTAAAGATTCGACGATGGAGACACAATAAAAGAAAATACGACAAGTCATCTCAAGAGAATTTCGAAAAATGTGTTTAAAAACGCATTAATTTGTAGGTGACCAAGTAGAGTACTTTAAAGGCGATTAAAGTTTTATTTAAACTCAATATATATATATATATATATATATATATATTTACAAAACCAGTCTCGATACTTTTTCATCACACGTCGTAGATAAGAATATAGTACCACCTGCAATCTAATGAATAGAAAATTATAATGTACCGTAATATATCTATTTTATTTTATCAATGAGTCTTAAAATTAAGTTTCGAATCCATTTATACCGATAAACCCTATTATTCTAAAAACGATGTATATTAAAGAACAGGAACTTAAGAAGAGGAAGAGTGGATAAATCCATATCTCATTTTCCACATTAATCTCAGTGACAACTAAGAGATAAATTTATGTATGGAGTAAGCAGGCTGCTGCTGATAAGACTCCAGATAGTCTATGTTGTAAGAGTCGATGTCCCAAATCTAGGGGATATCGTAAAAGGCGTACTAACACTCGTGTATAAGAACGTGTCAGAGATGGGTGGAGTTATAGCAATCGGGGGTGTTGTTCAGTAGCTGGCCATTATAATCATGTATTGACACGGAGCTGGTTGACTAATAGACCACTGTTGTCCCAGGATCGTATTACTAGGATGAACTGGTTCAACCAAGTCGCTTTTTCTAACTAATCGACCGAAACCTTACATAGACTTCAGTGAGTCGAAGACTATTCGCCAAGAGGCAAAGTCAATAATATTCGTTGTTAACCTTTATGACATTTAACATTAACCAAACTGCAAAATAAGGGGTTCAAATTATTTGACAGTCAAAAACCGATGGTTTCAATGCTTTTTAAATAAGCAAACTCGCGACACGCCGAGTTTTCATTTCGTTCGTTGTCCGACTTTACATATTTATCGGATCTGCTTTGTTCGCTTGTCAACGAACGTCTTCTTTAGGGAATGGAACCACGATATTGAATCGCTAAGGATTTACGTTGAAAAATAGATTTTCTTGTACGACCTGAAAGAAACTCTCACCGACTTTGAAGGACGAACGTCTGAATGTAGTTGTGACTGAGAAACAGATTGAGAAGCAGCAGCTAGAGGATATGTATAGTGTTAATTGACAACTAACAAAATTGCACTTTATATAATAGAACAATTTTCTTCCATTAACTAATAAGCAAGGAAGAAAGTACTATTGTATTTTTGGACCCAGTTATTCGTACTAATGGAAATGTGGCTATTCGTAATTCTATTGATAGGGACTGGGTATCTGAAAAAGGGACCAATCAATGCCAATAGTGGTGTAAAGAGCTATATGGTCTCCATGTCATTAATGGTACAAATAGACAATTCAATATTCAGTGAAATAATAATTGTAAATTTTGAACAATTCAAATCTTGCTGGGAGTACGTTAATGGGACTATAAAACAAAATAATATGAGGGCTGACATTAAAAGATGTATGGGAATAAAGAAAGCAAAAGATGTACGCAAGGATAGAGATGAATGGCGAACAATTGTTTATAATAAATGTGTGACGAAGAGTGTCAGTGGTATGTTAGATGTCTGAAACGAAAGATTTTGGATATTCATAAGCCGTCGTGAAGAGTCTTGTTTACTGAATATGTTTGGGGTAAAGTAGATGGATTTTTTATAGGCTTATTATAAAATTTGTCTTTTTATCTCTAAATTGTGATGTACGATGGCTTTCCGAAATTCTCTCTAGGCGGGGTGATTACTCAAGAGATTGAATAGCTATCCGGATATGAATGGTGATGTTGGACGAGTATGTTGTTGGAAAAAGCATCATGTAACTTCTAGATGAATCTATAATGTATGTCCTCCTTACACTCCCTACACTCTCATCATGTGAATTTGTTAATACCCGATAGTGTAAAAAGGCAAGTACCAAATGAGTTTACGCTTATTCGGGAAGAAACTTGGATAAACGGTATAATAATAATAACAATAATTTTTTAAAATTTTACTCGTGTGAACCCGGTTATACATCACAGCCACGGACTAGGTCATGCGACTAATGAGATTAGAATGTTATAAGTTAATTTAATACGATACTTGAAACCTCCTGCGATGATATTGAAGGTATACAATTACGAGCGGCCGCGAGCGTTGGAGGTGAAAACAGTCACCTCTGGGTGCTTTCTTATGTATCACTAATTTTCTCGAAAACTGATAGAAATTATTGTTTGTCAATCGATTTTGTTTAGAAACAAACTTTTAAAAAGGTAAAATTCTGTGGATATTTTTTTTTTGGTTTTTACGAATCAGTAACTTCAACTAATCTATGGTCAAGTATATATTTCTAGATAGATTAATACAATTCACAGAAAGGTAAAATGCTTGATTTTTAATTTTTTTATATTATTTGTTACCAAACAATAACAATAGAAAGTTTATGACACGGTGTCCTAGTGAAATATTACTGTTTACGTGACCGTCAGCCGGTTTGGTACGAATATCACTTTTTTTCGAAAGAAAAATATCTAATATTTTAACATGTTCATAATATTTTGTTTTCTAATAATAACGATACAAAGTTGATGTGAAAACGAATACATTTTTGACTGTAAAAATGACAAAATGAATTAATTATTAAAAGAAATGATTATAACAGGGCAGTAATTGCCAATATTTACTCATTTCACTGATAAATAATATTGTCATACCTATTTTCAGCATTTTAAGTTAAAAAGAAATATTTTCATTTTCCTTGAGTGTACAGAATATGTAGTCATTGTGACGTGCAATAAGTTAATTAAACCGAAGTAACCAGTCTTCGTTAGTTAATGGTTATTTTTTGTTCATATTAGAGAGAAAAGGTTCTAAAGAATCCAAGTAGAGTCTTATTTTCTCAGATTGTACACGAAAAAGATTCAAAATAGTGTCAATATTTAAGGAGAAGTTAATTAGCGTCAAAGTAGGATTTTAAGTTTGATAACTTTAGATTCTCAAAATTCAAAAAGTGGGACAAGTAGATTCAAATTGAGTCAAAACGGGGAATAATGTTTCATTCTGTAGAAGTTAAAAGTTGAAAGCAGGGATTAAAATTTGACATTGGTAGCATTTCTGTGCATTCATCGCATAGAAAAAACTAGGGTTTTTTTTAGAATCAATTTTTGGTTCCAAGGGAGCTGCAACAAAACAGAACCATTATGCCTGGCGCCACGTTCTATGTGATTTCCCTATATAAAATTAGAACTGCAACAAAAAGAAACCTCGAGTTTTCACTGTGTTTCAATGGTAATTGCACTCGCGGGCATTTGACTGTCCCTGTGAAAATCACTGCCTAACTTTTATCTCATTTTTTTAGTAAAAGATAAGCATACAGGGGGCAAACATACAATATTGAGGAGATTGAAAGAAAGCGGAAAACATTAAACGCAGATGCAGTGGCTGAGACAGCTCTGTTTCAGTTGTCATAACTATCATTATGATTCTCAGACTCAAACCTGATGGAAATTATTTGTTCTTTGTTTAACGTTGTTGACCTCATGAAGACCGGTGCGGTGTCATGAACGAACGTGTCGTAAAGCTGGCTTAAGCGCAAGTACATGCCACCAGGCATGGAAGTAGAGCGAGTTAATTTCCTCGTGGGCGTTAAAACAAAATTTCCTTTTTTTTAACGACTCGTGTCGCTAGTGGGAAGGACTGTAAACCGACATGTAATTTGTGTGCCTCGTTGAACTCTGGGTCATATAGGAGTTGATGATTGATGACCAACGAGTCCTACGGATATTTACGCACACTCTTCAAAATACCTTCTCTCATTCTACTAATGACTGTCTCGTAACAGATACCGCATCAACCAATACCGCCCCTCAATCGCAAATCGACGACACGCTAACAAGGGCGTTCCCAGTTTGAATTTCTTCGAATACAAAAACGCTCGAATCTCGTTAAAACTATCTTTAATATCCGTTCAAGAACTAAAAGCATTTTGAGAATGTTGGAATTTGACGAGCAAATACATTAAATTAATTCAGACTTATCAGAATAACACTTAGAACTAGGCCTTCTTTATTATGATTAAGAAAATTCAGAGAAATCTTCAGGCTAAATTTCCAGATTCTAAAAATGATCCCAAACTAAATTACAGTAAATTAGATTAATTTATTTTCAGTGTCTCTGTAGTGTGCCTTTCTGATTTGCTGGGTAGATTCTGTTAATTTTGCAACATTCCACAACTAAAGAATTACCTTAGGCGGCCGATGTTCCGATTATAAATATTCAATAATATTTGATAAAATATAACAATTTAAATTTTTATAAACAAATTAGATAAACAAATTCAAAATTTTGGCCCTTTCGCATAGAATTTTTTTTGTTTTTGCACTGCAAATGTTTTAAGTCATTGGATAAATGACGGCTAGTCACAAAAGTATTAGAAAAGTTAACAATAACAATTGTTATAAATAATTCGCGTAATAAAATAATCAAATTTAAGGTTTTATCACATTGTAATTTTCTCTGATCGCTAGAATGGCTACTGATATTTCTGAAAAATGTATATTTTATAATATTTAGTAAAATATAACAACTTAAATGTTTATAAGCAATTTAGATAAACAAATTACAAATTTTGTCAATTTCACGTAGAAAAAATCTGGTTCCTTTAAATGAATAATTTAGAAATAGAATTTTTTCCGTAGCCATGGTATTCAGTTATATTTTGCTTTAACAACTTTCACTTGTTTCAATATTCCCTTACAGAAATATGTGCATTGGACTAAGAGTTTTGTTTTCACAGTTGTATTCTTCTCTGCATTACATTATATTTGCTTTCTTTATTTTTTTCGCTTTCCAATTTTGGGATTCTGTGCTAATAATAGATGTAAGTACTAAATAATTTTAGGCAATTGTAAATAAATTTGTTGTCTTTAATATTTGTCCAATAAACGGTGTTCCATTAAGACAGAAGGGATGCATTACAAGTTCTCAAAAAGATCCTATCCGATTTTTTTATTTTCAATTCGAATGGTGGTGTGGAAGATTTGGCGCAGCAATTAAAAAGAGAATTTTATTTAAGCGATAAACAACTGGAAAATGTTAAAAATAAATTAAATCATGATTTTATCCCTCATTTTAAAAGGAAGTGGAAGAGTTCAGCATTAATTAAAGCTTGTTTCAACAACAAGTTTACAGGTTAGTTGAACACATATTTTATCGTGGAATTTCTACCTGACAGTAGTGACAAATGCGGAAGGCCTAACTCAGTTAACTTTGCAGAATGTTCCACTTAAACAAAACGAAGCAAATTAATGGATATACGTGAAAAATATACTGACCTCGAAATAAGAGAGGGTTTTTTACGCTCGCTAAATCTATGTGATTGGAAGAAAGTATCAGAATTCATTAATTCAATTTTACCTTCCGACCAAAATGAAAATATGAATGATTTCCCGAATCCTTACATATCAGAAGAAGCTTTGGCGTTAATAGAGGAAGCTGATTTGTTTGAAAGTCAGTATCACATGATCCATATTCCGGCAAAAAAGAGAAATGCTGACATTTACCCAGCATACGACAATTTGGAAAAACCTAAAGAAGAATGTTATGCCGATTCGATTAAAGTAACGCAAAGGGGTTTTGCAATCGGTTAAAAATCTTGTCTAGATCATACGATATCTCGGATTTTCAAAAATCGTGATATTTCTTTTCCATTTACGGATATAAGGAAACTTCATACCTTAAAGTTAATTGTGAAATACGGTTTTGCTGGTTCTTCGAGCCAAAGCACGTACAAGCAAAAGAAACATGGTCCAGATATGGTGGATAATAGTATCTTCACGGTTTCAATGGTAACACTGCGACTTCACTTAGAAAATTTGGTAAATTCTGTATTATGGCAAAATCCTAATCCATCGTCAACATCATATTTCAGGCCAATACTATATGAATTCGAAAAAGAACCCTCAGAAAAACCAATTCAGTAATATAATCACTTCAAAAAGAAATCGATAAAATGAAGCCTACAATAATAAAGAACGATTCCGGTACTTCTGTGTTAAAAACTGATATGATGTTGAGGATGCTCGACCAAAAAGTTGGCCAGGCTCTTTCTGAAACTTTATCATCTATGACTTGCTACATTTGTCAAGCTACGCCTAAAAAGATGAATAACTTAGATAGAGTCAAAGGCAAAGTTATAGATATCAAGTCATATGATTATGGAGTGTCAACACTCAATGCTAGGATTCACTTTAGGGAAAATCTTTCACATATAGCCTATCGACTCGATTTTAAGAAATGGCGAGTAGATACGGATGTATATAAAGATTTGCAGAAGAAGGCGAAGACTCGAATTTGCAAAGCTTTTCATCAGAAGACAGGATTGGTAATGGATGCAGTAACAGAAGGTTCAGGCACATCCAATGATTGGAATACCGCAAGAAGGTTTTTCGCAGACCCTGAAATTATAGCAGACATTACAGGGATAGACTTGGAGTTAGTGGAAAGAGTTGCGTACATTCTGCATAAATTAAAAAGTACTGAGCCAAACTGACTTGAAAACATTTGAAATATATATTATGGAAACTGTAAAACTGTACGTACGTTTATACCCTAAGCACTACATGCCTGTAACTGTCTATAAGATATTATTGCATGGAGCTGATTTTATAAGAAATTTTCGATTAACAATTGGACAGTTTTCTGAAGAAGCAGGTGAAGCTTGGAATAAAGACTATATGAATATTTGAGAGTTCAATTCACTCAAGTTTTCTCGTGTTGATTAAGTGAATCATAGCATGTAGTGATATGATTCATTCTCCATATATTGCGATTGAAACCCCGACTTTTTTAAAGCGAAACTGTCAAAATTTGGAATATGTTTATCTAAATTGTTTATAAAGATTAAAGATATTACATTTTACTAAATATTAAAAAAGATACATTCTTTAGAAATATTAGTAGCCTTTCTAGCAATTGAAAAAATTAAAATGTAATAAAACGTTAAATTTGAATATTTTATCACGAGAATTATTTATAACAATTGTTATTGTTAACTTTTATAATATTTTAGTGACTAGAAGTCATTCATCCATTAGCTTAAAACATTTCCAGTGCAAAAACAAAAAAATGTCTATGCGAAAGGGCCAAAATTTTGATTTCGTTTATCTGATTTGTTTATAAAAATTAAAATGGTTATATTTTATCAAATATTATTAAATATTTATTAATTTAAGAAAAACCTGAAGTCATTCTGACCTTGAATTGCGGTCCAGTTTTTATATATTTTTTTAAATTAAAGTTAATTAAATTCTGAAGAGCTTGATGCTCTGAACTTTTGTTTCTTCTACTTGTTTATTAATAATTGTTTCACTCAAAGTATGTAAAAACTAAAATTTTCTACATTACAATTTTTTACGCCTTAATAACTGATTAGGTTAACTTTATATTGTCTTAAATGAATCTTTAGAGACTCATAGAATACAAATAATTTGCTCATTAGTCCAGTTATTTGTTATATACAAATTTTATGAACACGTTAGCAAATAGTCTTATTATCGGTAAAAAAATTTCTGTTTACTAAAAGGGCTTCATATTAATGTAGGAATGGCATATAATTACAAGAATAATTTAAAAGTTCATAATAACCTTTGTTATAAACAATTCTTTCGGCAAAATATTAAAATTTCAGATTTTTTCAAATTATAATTTCCTTCAATCACTAGAACGACTTCAGGTATTTCCTAAATTAATAAATATTTAATAATAATTGATAAAATAAAACAATTTAAATTTTTATAAAGAAATTAGATAAGCAAATTCAAAATTTTGGCCCTTTCGTGTCGAAATTTTTGTTTTTTTGCACTGGAAATGTTTTAAGCTATATGATGTATGACTGATAGTCAAAGAAATATTAGAAAAGTTAGCAATAACAATTGTTATAAATAATTCTCGTGATAAAATATTCAAATTGAAGGTATTATCAAATTTTAATTTTCTTTAATCGCTAGAATGGCTACTGATATTCCTGAAAAATGTATCCTTTATAATATTTAAATTATTCATTTGAAGGAACCAGATTTTTTCTACGTGAAATTGACCAAATTTGGCATTTGTTTATCTAAATTGTTTATAAAGATTTAAGTTGTTATATTTTGCTAAATATTATCATAGATACATTTTTCAGGAATATTAGTAGCCATTTTAGCGATTAAATAAAATTAAACTTTTGATAAAACCTTATATTTGAATATTTTATCACGATAATTATTTATAACACTTGTTATTGTTAACTTTTCTAATATTTTTGTGACTAGCAGTCATTCATCCAAGAGCCTAAAACATTTCCAGTGCAAAAACAAAAAAATTTCTATGAGAAAGGGCCCCCATTTTAGATTTTTTATCTAATTTGTTTATAAAAATTCAAATTGTTATATTTTAACAAATAATATTAAATGTTTATTATTTCAAGAAATGCCTGAAGTCATTCTGGCAATTGAAGGAAATTATGATTTAAAAAATCTGAAATTTTAATATTTTGCCAAAAGAATTGTTTAAAACAATACTTATTATAAATTTTTATATTATTCTTGTAATTATATATCATCCCTGCAGTAATATGAAGCACTTTTAGTAAACAGAAGGTTTATTTTTACCAATAATAAGACTATTTGCTAATTTATTCATAAAATTGGTTTATAACAAATAAATGTACTAATGAGCAAATTATTTATGAAAAAATTATTAATAGACAAGTAGAAGAGACAAAAGTTTGGAGCGTCAAGCTCTTCAGTATACTGGCTGGTGCTTGGTGTCTCCGAATACGTGGCGTACTTGCCTTAGGCATTTTCATTAATTGATAGAATATTACAAAAGAGTAATATTCGAATTTTATTGCACTATCAGAAGATAAAAACCAGCCCTAGTTCTCTGAGGGCATAGATATGGCCTTTCAGTAGGGAAACAGTCTGGCCCAAGTATGGTCCACAGAGTTCTACCGATCAGGGTCAGATCGTGAATCTCGATCGGGACTAGATCGCTATTACGTTTGAAATTGGGCGATTTCTGCACCGGTATCAGTCATGCGGCACGTCTCACACACAGCGGCACTGGCCTGGTACTGTAATTAATAATTTATGAAAAATATTTTCATAATAATAATTAATAATAAATAATTATTAATAAATAATTATTAATAATTATTAGTTTTTAATGTATTAATAGATAATTAAAAGAAATAATGGTAATAATTCTAATTTTTTATGCTGTAAAAAATGTGTAGCCAAAAGATTCAAACCCCACAGCAGCGGAGTGGCAAGCAGACACTAGCTTCGCTGGAGGAGAGAGCTGTGATATATGCGTGACTGATACTAGAGAATCAGTAAAAGCGGCCAGAATTTTCAAAAATGAATACTTTTAAAACTGGGTTCCACTTACAAAAGAAAAAACCCGTGACATGTGTCGATTAAAATTCGATAATCTTTTGAAATATGCTCACGCAACCTCGTTTTGGATTTCTCGATTTGAACCTTCAAATCCCTCAGTCCTTCCCCTTATAAGATGAGGTCTTTTCATAGTGAGGGCCATGTTTTCAACATTCCCTCATCATGAATAGATGTTGATCTCTTTCTTGCTATGCAATATACTAATTGTATAAGGCAGTATATGTTCCAAGCATTTAAAAAAATTGTCAACTGCTTGAGATCAAGTAGCCCCATGCCACTTTTCTGGAGGTCTGTGGAAAAGTTGACGGTCGCGGTCTGGTGGCGCCAGCTGTGCAGTTGGCCTAGAATTCAAATAATGCAAGGCGAAAAAAACTTTGGGAAAAAAATATTACAGGTTTTCTTTATTTGACAATAACTATTTAGAGCGGAATGTTTTTATATTCTCTTTAGGTAAGAGTTGCAAATATGATTTAATTCTAATTCAGTAGCGCTTATTTTATTCTTTAAAAGACCAATGAGATTTTCAAAGAATCTTTTAAGGAATAAAATAAGCCCTACAGCATTATAGGTATTGAATAAAATAGTTGCAAATTTGACCAAACGTGAGAGAGAAAGTCATTAAATTCTCAAAACTATTGCTAAATGAACAATGAAAATTTTGAAATATTCATTTGAAAACTTCACCTATATTTTCGTGTCCAAGACTAGTTATAATTAATTTTCGTACAAAATATATCAATAAATATTGCGAAAAAAATGTTGACTAATTGTAAGCAGATGTCTATGTGATCTTCAGAATTATGGTTAGTTATTTGTGTGCAAATAATAATTAAATAATAAAGAAGAATTATACATACTTGTATTTCTATTCTCCTTTCATTTATTGTAAAATTAAACAAAAATTTGTCCGATAACATTAGTATACTATCAGGGGCACCTGCAAAACATCGTGTCGATACGGTTCTGTAATTCGACACCGATTGGCTGAGGGGTAAGACCACGTGAGCTTACAGTGTCCGATACGCTCGATCCCGATGGGTGACAGTGTCCGAGGTTCGACTGTATAATGAAATTTCTCTTTCCTTCTTAAATCTTAAGCTAAATTTTATGAAAATAGGTATGACGTAAAGCGAATTTTAAAATCAAATCTTTAAAATTAATTAAATTTGTTTACAATTTATAATTTTAGTTCATTTGTTTAAACTTGAAAATTTAAAAACACATCAGGATATTATTTTTTTATGATCTAAAGTACAAAAACGTTGCGTTTGATTATATTAAATAATGCGCATTGTTCACAGTTAATATCAAGAAAAAAGTAATATTTTTAAAAAGAGAAAAATGTTTAAAACAGAAAGATATAGAGGCGAGTACCAAAATATGAGATACCAACTCTGTTTGGCATGATTGTCGGAATTCTATGTACTGAATTTAAAAGTAATATAGGTCATTGTAAAGGAAAGTTAGTTTGTCATAAGAAGCTCAAATGAAAAATTTTATTAAAAATTTTTTTTATGCTGAAAATACAATAAATGTAAAAAAGTGCTTTTTCCAAACTCGTCATACTATTCTCATAATATGAGATACCCCAGGAAATAGCTAATCAAATACATAATAATGTATTATTTTTAATGAAAAACTTTATTCTAAGTTTCCGAAGTATAAATTTACTGCTATTTGGATATATTTAGTTTTTGAAGTAGTCACAAACACTTTTGTAACCAATTTCCCCCGCGCAGCCAGTGTTATAAAAACTACAGGTATCTCATATTATGAGAACGACACCTTGCAACTATACACTTAATGTGCCTGACCTGTACAATGAAAAACTTGAATACTATCGATATTTTCCTACTTGGTTATTCAATCCCCATCACTATAGACAAACTTTACTGCTAAATACATAATAAATGAATAATAAATAGGGTTTAAAGAATTCTCTTCCAAGAACTCGACCACCATCGATTTCACAAAAATTTCGCCTATAATCTTTAGAAGCCCAATGAAAAATGGAATATACCACGAAGTTACTCTTTCTTCAAGGGCTACAAGTTAGTGATAGAACCAACAGAGTGGGTCTCTTAGTTTAGCTGATACCCCGTTTTCTCATATTACGAGAATATCTCATATTCGAGTACTCTCCTCTACCTATACACGCGTTATATGTAACACTTAAATTTTCCTTAATACTTCCATAATTCCCCCTCAAAATCTATTTGCCATTCGTTAACAATATTTGGATCATTTGGCGATTCAAACACCAATTAAAGATTATTTAACACTGTTAGTAAATTACTTTTAATGTGTTATATTCAATTTTATTATATTAACAAGCATTTGCGACGATCATAGGCCAACCGCATAGGTGGCGCCGGCACACGGCCACCGTCAACACATTGTACATTTTTAATTCAGAGTTCCAGGGGGCTGGGATTAATAGAGTAATAATTATGCCTTTTCATACCATAAGGCTATATTCATGCCAATCATAGAGAAGCGTGATTGCGAATGAAATACGCATCAGCGTGGCACGTAAGAGCCACTTTTTCGCACTCATGTGTACGACTGGTACGAGTTTCGCCTTACTCATAAATTTTTGTATGAACTCTCTTTCGACACCTTTCCTTTATGTTTCTTTTTTCATACACATGAAAGTCCATTATTATTTTAAGACGTTGTGCTTCTTTACCAAAATAAGGATTTTTTATCATTTCATTCAAAAAGATTTATTCTTGTCACTTGATGAAAGTATTGGTTAATGTAACCCAATAAATAGATTTATCAGTAATTTTTTGCAAAATGGATTAAAAGTTACAGTCACTTTCACTGAATATTATCAGTCCAGTCACACCTAGTTTTAAAATGCAAGTTCACGGGATTACTTGTCATAAAGGGGTGCTGTGACTGCTTCTGCCAGGATATCAGACAGGTGCCATGTGTGAAAAGGGAGTGAGGTCGTCGAGTGCGAAGGTTCTTTGCATCGAGCCTTGCAGAAAACGGCTTTGTTAATTACAAGGAAGCTGCCACTTCACGTAGACCGACAGTAAAAGCAGCTGTCGGTTCCCATACTTCCGCGGTTTGGTTCACGTGTCGAGGTTTGCCCTTAGACTTCTTGGCCTTTGCTAGTTGACATTAAAAATTTCTCCAATATCTAACCATTTTATTATCCTAGAACTTTCACTAGACCTACGGCAAAGTATTTTAATCTGTTTTGGAATTGGGATTCAATAAATTGTCGATTCTACACAACAACGTTCAAATTCTTTTAAAATCTGATTCTTATAACTGGCTTGTTTATATTTATTTGCCAATTTTACAAATTTCTTACTTTATTAGATAAATATGAAATATTGCAAGAAAGTTTTATGTGATTAAGAAAAATAGTCATGAATCGCTGAGCGTATTTGGTATCGCGATAAAGGTCATCTTATTGTTGCATGGAAGATGCTAAAGATTAGCAACACCCCCTTGTCTCAATGGCTGCGAGGGAAGTTATTCCTTTGGCCCCTACAGAACATTACACAACCCTATTATGACAGGGGGTCGGGGATTTCGACCTTTAGAGAAATGCCAAGCAGTATTCTCAATAGACTAATATCGTGGCATACGTATTTTCTGTATACAATTCCCGGCAGTTTAACATATGTGTCATCGTTTATACCCGAAATCAGTTAAAACTAGTTTTAACTAGTCATAACTAGTGTTAACTAGTCAAAACGCTGAGTAACCAAGTGCTTCTGTGAAAACTCGAAAAAAAATTTAAATTCATCTGATTTCGTGTTTTAAATAAAACTATCAGTTAAAACTTGATTTGCCCAATTATAGTTTTAAAAGAACTAGTTTCACCTGCTGTATTCAGTAAAAACCCGAAATACTGGGTTTGCAGTGACTGATCACAGAAGAGTGATGGTTCACAGCTCAAACCACTTTTTTAGCTTGATCTTTAAGAAAATACGTGCTAGCGTGTCGCTAGTTCAGTGAACTAGCGACTCGAACTTTAAAAAAATACGTGCGGGCAAATGTTCACAGGAGAGTTCCTTCAAAAGCACAATTGAGTGAATCGAGTTTTTCCTAACATTTGCAGCTAAAACACGAAATGAGATGGAATTCAAAAAATCTACGGGTTTTTACCAAAGGACTTGGTTACTTTTTGTTTTTATAATTTGAAACTAGTTTTTACCAATGATTGTGGTAACTAAGCGTTTGAGCTGAATTCGGGTTAAAACGGCAACTTACGTAACATTTTAAGTAATAGATGTATAGTTATTAAAACGTTTAAAAAAGGAACTGCCGGGGCCATTTTAAAGTCAGAACTGCGAAACACAGCATTCCAAGCGAAACGATTTTAATGCTGCGATTGCTATAGTCGCACGGTTTATATATCTTTTTTTATTCAGAGGTTAAGTTTCCTTAGCTATGAATTTTAAAGAAATGTAAGAAGAAGATCCATACTTACTGAAAAACAAATCTGCAACAAATTATATCCCTCTGGTCACCAGCATTTTCTAGATCAACGTCGCTGACCAGCTGAGTCATTAATGACCCACAGATTTAATCTTTTTTAATATGTTTAAAGTGCATCTTTTTAAATAAATAAAAGTGAAATTAAATCGACAGAGTGTCTAGAAAAAGGCTAGAGAAGTGCGAAAATAATATTTTAATTTTTTTTAACTTTATGCAAAAAAATGTAACAAAAAATGTTATTTCCTTTGTTTTTTACGCAATTGAAACAAATTAGTGGATTTAATTATCTGTAGACTTTGCTCTATAAAGCTATTTAAGTGGTTTTACTATTTTTTTCAAAAAGTATATTTATCTCACCAAATGAATGTGCACTATGTGCTGAATTTTAATATTTACATTTTGGGATGTGATTTTTTTTCATTGCACTTTTCTAAGAAACTATGAGTGTAAATTAAAGTTCATGGTGTCAGATAACTAATCAGAATGCAAAAAGAAAATCATTGTATATTAAAAATTGTTTAAATAAACAAATAAGGTAAAAAAGGTCATAAATGCTTATTTGTGAAAGAGTTCTGAATTTATTTATATAAAACGGAGTAAAATATAGTGTACATGTTACCAATAAAATTACAAAGAAATTGGTACTGATAAATACGAACTCCTAATTAATCTCTGAAGAAGACGGACGTGTACACTGCCCGACGGTGGTCCCGGCAGATAAGTACCTGGCAAACAATGCACGCTGTACCCATTTTTCCATCCAAAAGTGGCGTGGACTCGTATTTTTCAATTAATATATTTTTTTTACTAAAACACATTTAAATCAAATTTCGGAACAATTTTCGATTGAAAACTTGACGAAAAATTTTTTGTTCACTTTTCACCCGATTATTCACAGCATGGGTCATTAATGACCCGCTCGACACTTTCCGTCCATCCTGTACGAAAACCAGCGTTGAACTAAGAACGCCACTAGGCCCTTCAGATGTACCTAATTATCGGAATATTTGCTTCGGCTCTGCGACGTTTCCTTTTGCAGAAACTTCACTTATCAAATAGCTTCGGGTCATTTTTGA
>NC_046664.1:119950896-119955742 GCF_010883055.1 Belonocnema kinseyi
ACTTTTTGTCGTTATATTCTTCGTTGTACTTTAAAAATTGCAATTTTGTCACATCCATAAAAAATCTTCACCATTCTTTTTCACGGATACTCAGAAAAAAAATTAGGTAGATTTAACACAAACACTAGTACATAATAAAGTACGTTTTCAGTCGAGAAATACATAAGCCCGGCCGGCGACGCGCGCGTACCGGGCGACTGGATGTTCATGTCTTGGCCGCATAGAGGGCTATCGAGGGGCTACTCACTGAGAAATCTGGAAATCTTGAAACTATGAATGTCGCAGTCTCAATCGAATTCGCATAGAGAATGCTAAGATTTCTTTGAGATTGCTGGGATTGCCCAGATTTTCAAATCTTCTCGAGGAGAAATCAGACTTGTTTAAGCTCGGCGGCGTTTCGATGGAGTCAGCCGTCGATTCGACTCACCGAGGCAGCGTGTGCATCACGAACGTGTAAATTCTTCGTGGTGTGAATTCTCCACGCTTGGCGAACGATATCCAAGATTCCTAAGAGTTCCTCGAAGAGTCCTCCAAAGATTTCCAGCGCAGCAATCTGAGATTTCTCAGTAACTAGCCCCTCGAGCGCTATATCACTGATTGAATCTATCATTTAGCGTCACTGGTATATTCATTAACGCTATTTTAATTAAGTCACTCACGTCGGGTCTCGATGCACATTTAATTTATTTTATTTGAAATCATCTTGTTATGAGCCTATTACGTCCTGAGAAAAGCGAGCGTTAAGATAGCCCTTTACCACACCGTGCAGCTATCGGCTGCTAATTATTACAGTAAACGTCCACCTATGTCCCCCACCGTAATACATACGTACGAGGTGTGTTCAAAAAGTAAGGTGACTTTTCAATTCTCGCAGGCTGCGTACATTCAAGTTTTAATTTTTTTGTTTGGTTGTGTTGGTACACACGTCACGATCATATGTTCACAGTTTTGACTATATAGCTCGTGTTGTTTTTCTGGCAGAGGCGTAAAAGGTTAGAAGGGTTTGGTGTGCTCGGCGATTTCCTTCTTTCGAAAAAAATGGAGCAAAGAGTTTGCATTAAATTTTGTATGAAAAATGGAATCCAGTGCTCTAAAACTCTTGCAATGTTGACAGTTGCATACGGTGAGTCTACTCTGAGTAATAAAAATGTGTATAAGTTGTACAAGCTGTTCCAAGAAGACCGAGAGACGAACCTGGCCCTGGACGTCCCAGCACGTCAACAACAGATGAAAACGTTCAAGCAGTGGAAGAAATGGTGTTGAAAAATCGCCGAATTACCATCAGAGAAGTTGTTGAAGATGTTGGCATATCGGTTGGCTCATGTCATGCTATCTTTTCGGACGTTTTGGGCATGAGACGTGTGTCAGCGAAATTTGTTCCATAACTGCTTAATTTTGATCAAAAGATCCATCGCATGACCATCGCTCATGAGATGTTGAATGAAGTCAATAATGTTATTCACCGGATTTGGCCCCCAGTGACTTTTTTCTTTTCCCAAAACTGAAGAGACCCATGAAAGGACATCGATTTTCAACGATTGAGGAGACAAAAACTGCATCGCTGAAAGAATTCAAGGCTATACCACAAAATGATTATCAGAAGTGCTTCGATGATTGGAAAAAGCGTTGGCACAAGTGTATTATATCTGAGGGGGATTACTTTGAAGGGTACAAAATAAATATTGAGGAATAAATGAATATTTTTTGAGAAAACCATAAAGTCACCTTATTTTTTGAACACCCCTCGTATACTCTCGCGAATGTTCCTCTCTGGAGGGGCCCTTACCTTTACCGCGAATCGTCTGGATATTTGAATCCAGCAACGTTCATTGACTGTCTCGACGTTGTATCGATAAGTATCGATACCCCCACTGTAAGCCACTTTTCCAACTGCGCATGTGCCGAAAAGTGCGGGTCTATTGTGAATCAATAAAGATATTCTATCAATAATAATGCTTTTCATTTCCTTGAAATAGTACAATTCACCAACTAAAAATTAATATAATAGAATCAAAAACCGACTCAAATATTTCGCGGCATATTGAGAATTCCAGCATAACGTGACGTTTATGGACGCATAAGTGGAAATGTCAGGAAGGGTAGTGCATTTCTTGACATACACATAGGTATATATTATTTTAAACATAAGAGTTCAGAAAACTTTTTTCGATAAAATATTCTTAAAGTTAAAGTAAGCAAGTTATAAAAGTCTGAAGGTTCAAGTTATCATGCTAGAATAGGTGGAAATGTCAACCGCCAGAAAGTTTACTAATAAGTAATATATATTAATATTTCTTAAGTGTAGAATGTATTTTCTCAGTCATGTTCTATTTGTTTGTTAGTTGACGGCATTTTAGTGTCACGAAATAAAATATTCAAAATTTGTGGTTAGTGTATCAGATCGGGTACTCTCACCTCAAATTTCGGACAGTTTATTGTATTTCGGGACACTGAAAGGTCGTCAATTGACAAAATAATGGAGTATAACTGATCAAATGCATTCTACACTGGAGAAACATTGATATTCTGACATTTATGAGTTACTTTTACTTGTCGAATATTTTCTCCAATAAGTTGTCTGTATTCACATGACGAACCATTAAAATACTCAATTCAAACTTCCTGCTCTTCGGGTCTATTTTTTTAATTTGTCAACTACTCTTGCGGGCGTGACCATAGCGGGCGTGACCGTGGTGTGAGGTAAAGGAACTGCGCACGGGGAAATAAGTGCATATAGGGGCAGGGAAACTAGCTGCGCGGGGACGTAAGTGGAAGTTTACTGTAGTTCCAAACGTCACCGCACACTAAATAGCGCAGAGTATATTTCAATCATTAACTGTAGACATATAGGTTTACCATGACTTTTTAAACAACTTTCAATTGTTTAAATAAATGCGAATTATTTGAACTATTATTTATTTTTTCGAAATATAAAAAATTATCGTATTTTGTCATTGAAATGCAACCTTTTGCCAATGTTTGAATTGGTAAATTTTTCAAAAAGAATTATGTAATTATTTACACAATTAATTATTGTGTATTTTCAAAATTGTTCAAAATTTAGCTAAAGATTTCCACTTTTTTGAAATTGGTATCCTATGCTACTTATGGTTGAATAATCGCATAATTTTGATACATGTCTTCTAATTTTTAAGAAATTTCGATTTGTTGAAACCATTTTTATTTGCTCAAGCAGTTATTTCTCGATATCTGAAAAAATGAAATATGTTTATTTCGTAGACATTCCTCTGAAATCTCTAAAAAACTTGGCACGTTTCGATGAAACCCTGGAACATGAGTTCAATTTTTCCAAAATTTAAAATTTCCCCATGTCAATTAAATGGGATTTTAAAGTGCCCGTTGGCACGTGTTAATATTTGAATGTCGGAAAAAATTACGGATCTTCTTTCTCCTGAAATAGACACTTTTTATGGGGGGGGGGGGGGCTGCCTGGCCCTGTAGCTTGAAAAACGTTATTTGGACCATCCTAATATATATATACATATACCAAGCTTTACCTTGGAAGGAACTACTTACAAATAACGTGCCATACGAAATTACCAACCACAGCTCAAGCAGATGGGACCCACATCAATCACATATTATCATCTTGAACTACATTAACGACAATAGAGTCCGCGAATCCTTTAATTATCAGCAACTACGTCGCAATGTGTTATAAATGTAAAAATTCGTACATCAGAGAAAAATGGAAATTCGAGGAATATTACAGATGGAAAAAACAAAGCAGAAGAATGTTCGGTGAGTAAATACCATCATTATAAACAAATATTTACTCCGGGGGAATTAAATTTTCTGAAGACTACGAAAAAAAACCATTGCCTTCGGCCGTGGTTTTCCATGCAATAGCAAAACCATGTCCATTAACCATGATTTTATTACTCTTCCTGTGAATATTGACCTGCCCGCGGTAAAGAGTACCTCACCCTACTTGTAATGTAAAATACTATTAACCTCTAAAACTTAATATGTTATAAAAAATTTAAAAATGTGTGTCGCGATGTATAAAAAGTTTTACTATTTCTATAATGTTCAGTCAAAAGATTTATCTAAGCCAAAGCCATTCTTTTCATTTAACAACAACAAAATTGGTTTGTATAGCAATCCTTTTCACTATAGCAGTGAATTCATTCCGTCAATACTGCAATAATACAATCGCAATCTTTCAATTTTAACGTACAGTATACCTAAACCAGATCTCCTATAAAAAAATCGGTTTTTTCACATGTGCATTTGCAAATTAAAGTGAGGTACGCTATTAAGGAGAGCGATATAGAACTGTCCAGTTTGAGTGGTAAGTGTGCGTTCGTGTCATTAGAAAGTTTACCCTGCCACAGAGAATCAAACTTGTGTATAATCGAATAAAATAATTTCAGGTGCATGCCAGTACAGATGTTTGAAAAAGGGGGTGCTGTTTGTGGGGTGTAGAATCAGTAGACATTTTTTGGGAGAAGAGGAGTCCTGATATAATTCAGTAAGGATTTTTGGGTATACTAAAGAACAGTCAAGTTTAGAGAATTATTTCTTATACAAGGGGCGATGGGAAAAATTTGAAGAAATTCATGAGTATGAGGAAAACAGTTGCAGTTGAGATCTTTGCAAAATAATAAAAATGGTTGCTTAAAAGTACGAAAATGTTCAACTATATTATCTTCAGTTCTTATACAGGTATTAAAGCGACTTATACTGCAAACTGTAATGGATAGGCTCTGTAATTATTTCCGATCTCCCGGAAAGATGTGATATTCTTACTATTTGTGAAAATCGCGACATTTTAAGACATTTTTTGGTTGGAAAACATGTGTCAGAAAACATGGGGGGGGGG
>NC_046664.1:119955842-119964253 GCF_010883055.1 Belonocnema kinseyi
CCCCCCCCCCCTTGCTTTCTGTCACTTGTTTTCCAAAAAAAATGTCTAAAAATATCGCGATTTTCACAAAAAATAATTCTATCACATCCTTCCGGGTGATTGAACATAATTACAAAGCCCACCCATTACACTTTGCAGTTTGAATCGCTTTAATATCTGCATTAGTACTGAAGATAATAAAGTTGCACATTTTTGAACTTTTAAGCAACATTTTGTATTATTTTTCAAAGTTCTCAACTGCAACTGGTTCACAATAGTTTTCTTCATAATCATGGATTTTTTTAATTCTTCCCATCGCCCCTTGTATAAGAAATAATTCTCTAAACTTGAATGTTCTTAAATGTACCCGAAAATCCTTACTTTTTTACATTTTTCAGTCTGCAGAGCACAAAATTTTTTCTACATAAACACCTTCAAGTTTATTTGCGTAGAACACTTTCAGCTTTTATATGACTGTTTTTTTGTTGCGCTAGCATTTTTTTTTGACTGAGCTTTAAAGCTTCAAAGGCATATGCCTATAATTTTCTCGCCGAAGCAGCGGTCGGCAGTAAGAAAAAGCAGGCCCCCCTGCTTTCTGTCACTTGTTTTCCAACCAAAAAAATTGCTTAAACTATCGCGGTTCTTACAAAAAATAAGAGTATCACATCTTTCCGGGAGATCGGAAATAATTACAGAGCCTATCCATTAAAGTTTGTAGCTTGAATCGCTTTAATATCTGTATTAAAATTGAAGATAATACAGTTGCACATTTTTGTACTTTAAAGCAACAATTTTTATTATTTTCTTAATTCTTCAACTGCAACTGGTTCACAACAGTTTTCCTCATACTCATGAATTTTATCAAATTTTTCCCATCTCCCCTTGTATAAGAAATAGTTCTCTAAACTTTAATGTTCTTAAATGTACCCGAAAATCCTTACTTTTTTTTTACATTTTTCAGTCTGCTAAGCACAAAAATTTTTTTACATAAACGTCTTCAAGCTCATTTACGTAAAACCCTTTCAGCTTTCATAAGATTATTTTTTGTTGCGCTATCATGTTTTTTGACTGAGCTGTTAAGCTTCAAAGACATAGATGCCTATAATATTCTCGCCGATAGTAGTTATAAAGCACTTCTGATTGCGCAGAAGACTTTTGTAGCATTTGTTGTTGCGCACTACAGTTATATCTCACTTTCGGATGCGTAGTAGACAAATTTAAGGTTTATGACTATGCACTACAATTTCACGACACTTAAGACTGCTCATTAAAAGTATGTCACACTTACAGCTACGCAGTAGACTCATACATAGTATATTGGTATGCGGAATATTACTGTGCAACTTAAAATGCCACAGAAGTCTATTGCGCACGTAAAAGTACTGGTATACTACCACAAATGCCGCATGGGTCTACTGCAAATCCGGAATTGCAACATAGCCTTCAAACGCAACTAAAAATGCTACAGAAGTATACCGCACAGTAGAAACTGCGCCATAATTATAGTGCGCAAACCACAAATGCCACAAAAGTCTACCGCGCAGTGGGGATTGCAAAAAGCTTGATTGCATATCTAGAAGTGCAACAAAACTCTAGTGCGCCACCACAAATTCTACAAAAATCTACTGCGCAACCGGAAGTACGATATACCTATAGTGCGCAACCATCAATGCCACACAAGTCTATTGCGCAGCTAAATGTTAATGTAACTCTATTGAAAAACCACTAAAGCAAGTTCGCTGCACTTTGAGAAGTGCTATATAACTCTAACCTGCAACCACAAATGCCACAATAATAATTTAGTGTATATGAAATTAACTGTCAAATGTACCTTATATCTTTAAAATATCTAATATACACTTTAAAAAGTACTATAGGGAAAAAATATCGAAATTTAATAAAATGTTGTCCAATACCCGATAAACCAAAGTTCTCCGCTCAGACTCAGTCCTACTCACTGTCCCGTACTGTTCTCTTTTATGCTTCCGGTCAGATGGGAGTAAAAAATTTAATATGCCAAATTAATTGTGCGACGTTTCGTTTGTTTGGTTCACTGACTTCCTCGGGCTGAATTTTTTTAATAAACACCAATAAATAAAGTCAACAACCTTAATAGAGATAAAAATTCTCTATTTTTAGAAGAATATTTACCATTATGATTCAGATTAAAACATTTATGGAGTTAATGAGTCAGGTATACGCTAAGGGTAGAATTAAAATTTTCATTAAATTATTAGAAAAACGGAGTGACAACTGAATGACCAAGATCTACCATTTTTTAACTATTGTTCAAGAATCATTCTCATAACTGAAAAATAGAAATTTCCAAGCGAAAACCATGTCTCCTTATAGACCGTAGAAAATCCAGTAAAAATCCAATATGGCGCCAAATTTGAAGAAAAGCACCAAAAAATAGGGAATTTTTTCATAATTTTTTTTCAAGCCAAACGAGTATTGGGACTTGATCCTAACTATGATTAATCATGATAAGAATAGTTGACCTACAAGTAAAACTTGTCTCACCGATCTCAAATAGCCACACCCTTCGCAAAATGGGAGACATTAAAATTTTGGAAACTCTACGATTTTCGCACAACTCTGTAGTTTTCGGAGTCGCTGATTATGAATTTGACCTCGAATTTTCTAAATGCAAAATAGCGGATCCAATATGGCGGAAATGAAATTTTTGAAGCTCTATGATTTTCGCAAAACTCTGTACTCGAGAGTTTTCGGGGTCGCTGATTAGAAATTTGACATCGAATGTTCGAAATTGAAAATGGCGGTCCCAATATGGCGGATATGAAATTTCAGAAACTCTGCAATTTTCGCACAACTGTGTACTGGGGGTTTTGCAGGTTCGCTGATTATTAATTTGACATGGAATTTTCTGAATTACAAAATGGAGGATCCCATATGGCATACACGAGATTTTGGAAACTCCACTATTGTCGCACAACTCTGTACTTGGGTGTTTTCAGGGACGCTGATTACGAATTTCAAATTGGATTATCAGAATTCCACAAACTTCGAGTCCAAAATTTCATGTCCGCCATATTGGGTCCGCTATTTTTCATTTAAAAAATTCGGAGTCAAAATCATAATCAGCGAACCCGAAAATCCCCGAGTACAGAGTTGTGCGAAAATCGCAAAGTTTCCAAAATTTAAGGCCCGCCATATTGGATCCGTCATTTTGCGAAAGCTGTGACTGTTTGAGATCGGCGAGACAAGTTTTTTCTTGCAGTTGAACTGTTCCGGTCACCGTTGATCATAGTTAGGATCGACTCCCAATAATCTTTCGGCTCAAAAAAAAAAATTATGAAAAAAATGCCCGATTTTTTGGTACCTTACTCAAAATTTGGAGCCATATTGGATTTTCTACTGGCCCAAACTCAATTCTCACCACGGATTTTTGAAGTCTATACCCTAAACAAAAAGGATACTGTTGGTTCTCGCGCTTCGCGCTCGATAATGTATTTACCACGCGCTTCGCGCTTGACAATGTATTTACCTCGCGCTACGCGCTTGATCTTCGTGTATAGACTTTTTAAAACTAAAGGTGGAAGAATCGACAACAGTAATTTGGTAATTGTGAATTCTCTTTTGTTAAAGCTTCTTCGGCCTTAACGAATACATTCTCATCACATATCTCGTGCTTCGCACTCGAGCTTATCCCTAAAATTTTATATCATTTCCATAAATGTATATTATTATAATTCATAACTTACATTGGTATTAAAACAGACGTAGTTTTATTGTCCCGTTTGAAAAACTATGCGAATTATTTAAAAAAAATGTTGTTGTTAAACATTTTATTGCAACTTAAGTCGATTTTCCATAAAGTGAATTTGCTCATTTCGAATTTTTTTACTTTTCCTTCTCTTGCCTTTTTTAAAAAAGTAGTCTCAAAAATATTCAAAATGCGCTCACTTTTTGAATTTTATATCCAAAATAACTGGCTAACAAACTTGACCTTCAGTTTAGGACACTAAAAAAGTGTACCAGAGGCCAATCTGGCAGAATGATTTTTTCAAAAGTTATCGTACTCAAAGACAGACAGGTATACAGACAGACCGAGAGGCAGACACATTCGTAAAAACATATTTTTTCGGATTGAGTGGCTCACAAAACGTAAACATTTGACAAAAACAGGGAAGAGGGGGTCAAATTGTACACAAATCTAATACCTTCTCTGATGAAAATGTAAAAATGATTTATTTGTCATGCATAATTTTTGGAAAGTTCTCTTTTTGGTTTTAATATTTAAAAAATAGCCAAAACTATGCATCCAATCAAAAAGTCGTTTATAACAAATATATAGATATTTTTTAAATGCACAATTTTTGTTCTGTCACCTTTTATCGTATTTTACACAGTTTTGGCAGAAAAATCTACTTTTTAGATATTTCATTATCTTGTATGCTGTCAAAATTTTAATTTTTGATTATTCAAAAAAATTTTTAAGTTGTTGTGATAATCTTGTAGGGAATTGAAAAAGCAACATTTTCCTTTTCCTGCATTTTTTCATATCGTACGTTATTTGGCATAAAATGTTCATTTTTGTATTTTTTGGAATTTTGTAAATGTTATAACTCTGGTAATTTTTGATTTGATGAAAAAAGTCATTGGAATAAATTGTTTGACCTTTTAAATAATATGAATGACCGTTCAGAAAATTTTTGAATTTTGACAAAAATTTGTCTCAAAATTTTTCAAAATGTGTCCACATTTTGTATTTTCATCCAAAATGGCTGACCAACGAACTTCACCTTTAGTTTAGGATACTAAACAAGTACACCAAAGGCTAATTTAATAGATTGATTTTTTCGAAAGTTATTGTCTTCACAGACAGACATATATACATACAGACAGACATACATACATACAGACAGACATACATAAAGGCATACAGACACACATTCGTAAAAATTCTATTTCTTGGTCGTTAATGGGTTAAGAAAGATTACATGAATTCGTCGTTAATACCTTCAGTTCAGATCATCAAAATCTTCAATTTACTTTTGAATTGGAGTAGAACAATAGGATAAACTTTTTTCATTGAACCCTTTATAGAGAAAAAAATATAATTATTACCAGATGAGATAATTGTTGGAAAGTGTTTGGGCAGGTGCGTAGAGCATATTCAGAGTTTGCGCCAGTTTCATAGTGACGGAAAATGCATATGGGCGGGTTGTAAAATAAAAAATATCAAATTTGACCGTTTTTTAAAATGGTTTAGTTGATATGACTCGTAAACGATGCTATACAACAGCAAAAAAGAAATTGGTAAAGATTCATCTATTTGTTGTCTCACAATGTGATTTTGAATTAAGGCCTAAATATTTTTACAACAATTTTCAAAATAGCGTAGCGACAAAACTAGCAGTCTCACATTAATGAAACTGATATCAAATGAAAGCTTGAAGTGTTTACTTTCATAATCTGTCGTTTTGGATATATTTTTTTTATTTTTATTGACAATTACAGCGAATTGAAATTTAATTTCATTTTTAAGGTCATAAACAATTGAATTATCTCGGTCGTTTTTAACACTAGGAAAATAAAACCAACGGCATTTAATAGCAGACCCGAAGACCTACATTTACCAAAAAAAAATAACATTGCGAGGACCAATATATTTGCAGTCATTGTCACCTGAACTTACCTGTTAATTGCAGGTATGCAATTGTAGGTCTAGCAGTAACAAAAATATATTATTATGCGTTTTTAAACCACCCCTTAGTGGTGAAATGGCAAATGTTTTTGCATGAGCAGTTTATTATAAAAAACATCAAATGTATCGAATTTCATGTCAAAGTTTAAACATTTTTACAAATGTAATTGTCGTAAACAAATTAAAAAACATTGATTATTTTTTGTGTAAAATTTATTACTTATTGATTTCAATAATATTACATGTTAAAATAATCTATTGTTTAAGTCATTAAATGACACAATAGGAAATTAATTTGTTATGCATTTTGTATGCAATAAACGAACTTTTGATCAAAACGGTGTTCAATAACTTTTTTGTTGCTACTTTTAAGTTACGCTTATATAAAAGAGTCAAGTATAAGTTTCGATAGAAAGCTTTTACTTATTTTTTCTGTAAAATGTCAATTTATTATTTTTATTTTGATAATAAGAATATTAATAAATTTGTGATTAGATTTTTCCATATTTTTTTCGATAATTTTGAAGATAATAGTAGAAAAAGCTTTTGAAAAGGTAGATAGAAGTAAACTTTGGGAAGCCCTGAAAGAGTATGGAGGCAATGGACGGATCCTACAAGCTATAAAAACAATATATACAGGTAGCAAAGCGAGTGTAAGAGTGAATGGGAAACTGAGTGACTGTTTCGATATTATTCAAGGAGTTAGACAAGGATGCGTTATGTCTTCATGGTTATTTATATTATTTATGGACAAGTGTTTAAGAATGGCTCTCTTCGACGAAGAGGGTGTGGATCTCGAAACAGTAAGGGTACGAGGGTTAGCGTTCGCAGATGATAAGGTTGTTATGGCAGTGTCTATCGAAGACTTACAAAGAATGTTGAATAAACTAGATGCAAGCATGAAGAGCATGGGCCTCAAAATTAACGCAAATAAGACAAAAATTATTCGTTGATAAGTTTGTATACCTTGGTAGCTTATTTACTAGGGACGGAAAGATAGATGAGGAATTAGATAGACGCATAAACGAAGGTTAAAAGGTTATTGGTAGAGCAGGTCCCCTTACCAGAAGTAAAAACATAGCAAATAAAGCTAAAACGGCAATACTATATCATATATATAATACAAATCTGTATTTGTACCGACTCTACTATACGGTAGCGAGACATGGACTTATCAAGAAAAAGATAAGGGCAAAATTAACGCAATTGACATGAGATTCATGCGCATAATATGCGCGAAAACCCTGATGGACAAAGTAAGTAACGAGATAATTCTAAAAGAATGTGGTGCAGAACAGACGCTAGTAGACACATGGGAAAGAAATCGGTTAAGATGGTTCGGACATGTTAAGAGAATGCCAAATGAACGACTAACGAAACAAGTATATCAAGGTAAAGTAAATGGCAGCGTGCTCAGAGGTAGACCGCGGAAAGAATGGTTAGAATTTGTGAATGAGACCCTAGTTAGAAGAGACATGAGAAGTCACAGAAACACAAGAGCCTGCATGAAAAAATGCATGGACATAAAAGAAGTCAGAGAATTATGCCAGGACAGGAAAGTATGGCGGCAAATAGTTAATAAAAAGAGTGTCAGTAGAGTGAATGACGCCTGAAACAAAAGACCTTGGCAACTAATGGACCCAAGTGGGGAACCTCGCATGAGACTTCGCGAGGTTCTTCACTTGGGGTGATTGCTAGAGAGATTGATCAGCAACCTGGGTCGGAGCAGTGTTGCGGAATGAACGTGTTATTTACTTAAATAACACGAGAATTCTGGATCAATCTGAAAATTCTCTATCCCTTCCACACACTACTCCTTTCCCCTACCGAGTGAGTCACGCCTACCCCGAAAGGAAAATGGCTGAATGGTGTAATAATAATAAATAAATGAACATACTAAACGATATCCTCTTAAAACTAAGAACTTTTTAACAGCAATTTAAGGAGAGATGTTATCATTCGTTTGAAAGATTTCTTATTCCTTTTAACAGATCTATCCTCGATATAGTCACTGTACAAGTTTAAAGTATGTCTGAATTATAAATTCTGAGGTAACACTGTGCAAATATGACAATTTTGTTGAAAAATCATTTGTTTTATAACGCTGTACATTGCAAACAGTTCGTCGTGCGAAAAAAGTGCAATATGCAAAAAAGTTTTTTTTTCCTCAGCCATGTCAAAGATGATTTTATAAATTGTTTTTGTTTATAAATAATGACATTGTTAAAAAAAATTGCTTAAACAAAAATTGACTCATATTTCGGAAACCTACCCAAGATATTTGTAATCAGGGGCCTTTTCTTGACCTTTAAAAAAAGACTAATCTCGGGGACCTATCAGAGCATACAGAAGTGTTAGTGGCTACCGGATTAAGTATCGTGTTCTTCCAATTCGTTCCCACAGACTGGGTCAACCCTTCCCTAGTAAACAGTTCCGAGGATCAACAACAAAATAAGAATACATTGCCTTGTTCATTTCACAATAAATAGTGCAACTCTTATTCTATATTCGATGTAAATATCAGCTTCGTATGTTAAAAATTGCAGAAGCAATATTTGGTTCTATCGGCCAAAAATGTAGAAACTCCGTTGAAAAACAGAAAATTTTTTAATAACAGATAAATTCGTGCGAAAAATAATAATTATTTTCATATGCAGCTTTGCATAGTTTTTAACAGTGGCAAGGGTTATATTTCCTAAAAGTTTAATACCCGTTACTTGGTTATTCTAAAAATAATTCCTATATTTAAAAGAGGCAGTTT
>NC_046664.1:119964353-119970216 GCF_010883055.1 Belonocnema kinseyi
TTTGTTTTACATGCAAAAACTACAAAAATCGAAAGTTAATTTTCAGGTGTCAATTAACGCACAAAATGAGCCGTTTTCATAGTAAGAGCTAGTAAAATCTAGTAGCTGTAGATTACACAATATTTGTAGGTGTTTGTGTGCGTAAAATGTATGAATTGGTGTTCATATATTTTTAATGCAGAATGATTTTGAAAAAATAACATTTCTACCTGGATTACTTTAGAATTAAAAAAAATCTTTTTGCAAAATATTTGACATAAAAAATAGCAGGAAGATCATGAAAAAGTCAAAAATTGATTTGGATTTAAAACAAGGGAATTATTTTTCGCCGATTAAAATGCATTCTTTTTCGAATAATCCTTCTAAACTACTTTAATCTCATTTTTGAAGGTACGGCATGAAATGATTCTACGGCTTTTCCCACCGTGCCCCACTGGCATTCCTTTACATAACATCCCTTATTTTACTATTATTTGCAATTAAAATTTCTGAATTCTGCTGAACTGTGTTCCTTATGGAACAAATAATGTCTTGGCTTAAAATTTGACTTTTGAGGGTCAAAAACCTAGAATATCTGATATAAACAAAACGATGCGTCTTTTAATCATGTATTTCAAGTGAGAAATAAGGTCTTTCTATTACCTGACCGACGACTGATATGTCAAAAATTTAAAATCATATTATAATATTTTTAATGAGACTGTCACACTGTGCCATATGTCTCATTTCCCACTTCTCAGTTGGGTAAATGGATGACATTACGGCATTTTTGTGAATATTTTACTTTTGGTCATGTAACATGAAATAGGATCACATTTGTTTCGAACCAACCTAATGTGAGTTCAGCGCGTTCGATCGCTAACGACTAAACCTTACGGCTAACTTTATACTTAGAATTTCGAGAAAGAAATATCACTATAAAGATAAGGTACGAGTAAGTCAGGGCCGTGCAAAAAACATCTTGTGCCTGTTTCATCGAAATTTATATTTTTGAGATTTAATCAATAAACGAGCTTATAAATTTAAAGGAAGTGAATAAAAACATGGGACATTTTTTTATTAAAAATTTTTTAGCCTTAAAACCCTAAATTTGGTAATTTTCATTATTTTATATTCGTGCAAAATTGAACATTAGAAACAATATACTACAATATTAGTCCTACAATATTAACTAAAACTTCAAAATGTTAAAGTTTGTACGGGGGACTTGCCTTTAAACTTCAGTCCTGACAATGTTGACGTCCCTAGTGATTCTCATTTGACCTTACTTTTATGTAATTCCACTCATGATAAAATTTCCTGGTGTTTCTTTCGAGGTTTCTTTTTTAAATAGTTTGAATGATTTTTGCGAGATGTTAGCCATAAAAGAAAGAACCTCAACGCGCGTAGGTCTCGAGTTACAAGGGTCTAGGTAGGTACTTGAGTTTTTCATTCACTCACTCTTTTTGCAATTAAAGAGTTAAAAATTTATAATTCCGAAATCCGTAAATCAATCTAGGAAATTTTTTTTCTTAAAGTTGAACAGCTTCACTTCAGATTGCCTGAAACATCTCAAGAAATCCCGCCTTCTTGAAAAATTTAACAATGGGCTGCGCGAAGAAAACCAAAATTGGTCGTTCTTTAGAGTTTAGATCTTCTCTCAGGGAACAGAGTATAGTTCTGTTTTGTATTAAATCCTAAGATAATCGTAAACTTTACCTCAGTACAGTAATGTCCTTCATTTACCGAACTAATTGGGTAAATTTTAATGAACAAATTTTCTCCGTGTACAAGTGCTGGCAAGGTATTATCGTCTCGATTTTCGTAAAGAAATGATTAGAAGTTCCAGATAGAGTCCAGTTGAAACAGCGTTACAGAAGTAGTCATGCTATCTCTATTTTTCAATATTAGCGCTTAATCAGAATTAGGGATAATTCTCCGGGGCCCTTTCAAATCTCGATGGGAACTTCTGCATGGCATGGGTATACAATTTTGACAGGGGCTTTCATCACCTTTCTATTATATTTTCGAAGCCTTAAAAATTGAATCAATTCAAACTTGCGTATACAACACTTGTTTTAAATTTAACTTATGGCAGTTTGAAATATGATAAAAATTATTATTAAATATTTATGATATCATGTAATATCAAGTGACATTTGTAAGGACTGGTTATTTTTACCGTTCATAATTGAAGAATTTAAAAATTGCGAAACTTCGAAGTTTAATTATTTTAAGAACATGAAAAATTATTAATGATTTTTAATTGGTGTTGAGTATTAGATAGAATATTGGAATGCGTAAGAATGTAAAGCAAAATTTAACTTCCTCTCACGATTCTAAGAATTCATAGGGTGGTAAGTGTTTAGTTTTATTGTTTTGGTGTGAAGTGACGAATGTCATGATCTGGAGTACAGGGCTGACTGTTTCAAACAGGGCTTGAGTGTGACATTTTTCTGACCTAAGTCCAGAACCTTAGTCGTTAGTAATTTTGATCCACTGTTAGGATAGTAAGACGTGCCTTTCTTTTGCAATTTAAATGAACTGCTAGATTATTGAAAGTTAAATCGCAGTACTTTTATTTCTTGAAATAAAAGCAATTTCCCATAGGTTATGGGCCCAGAAATTCGCGATATTTTGTTTAGTGTAAATAAAAATCTGAAGTAATGAAACTGTAAAGAAACTGTGAAGATTTTACAATTTTGTGGAGTTTTTTTGCGTGATAAAGTGACAATGGAAAGTTTAAAGATGAAAAGGAACATCAAACCATTTGATGGAGAAAAATATAGTATTTGGAAGTTTAGAATACGTGCATTATTAACTGAGTTATACGTGATTAAAGTTTCAGATAGTTTAGATTATTGCCAAAAGTGTAACTGTTGAGTACTTTTCTGACTCGTTGCTCGGTTTTGCAAAGGCAGAGTGTACTGCGAAAGAAATAGTACGTAATTTGGACGTTATTTATGAACGAAAAGCCAGGCCACTCAGTTAGCTCTTAGAAAGAAGTTACTCGGATTACAATTGACTGGTGATACACCATCGATCAAACATTTTACAGTTTTCGACGATTTGATTACTGAGCTTACAGCAGCAGGTGCTAAATTAGATGGTGTCTCATCTACTTCTAACTCTTCCTACAACATATTACGTTGTAATAACTGCTATCGAGACATTAACAGAAGATAATTTGACCCTGGCTTTTGTAAAGACAAGACTTCCTGATCATGAAGTTAAATTAAAAAATGAAAGCGGAGATACGGGCGTAAAGGTGCTTCAAGCTGAAAATAAAGATGTGTCTACTGAAAAGAAGTATAAAAATGAAGCTTCAAGATTCTCGAAAAATTATCGTCAGGGACAATTTAAATAACGGAACTTCAAATCAAAGGAAAAATCATTTGAGGTCAAATGTCATCACTGTGGCAGGAAAGTACACATAAAGAAAAATGGTTACCACTACAAAATAGCACTTCAATACCAAAATGATAGAAATAGAACTCTTCAAAATATTCAAATAACTGAAAAACCATCGACTATGATGTACAAGCACATCTGGTTTTGCTTTCGTGGCTGGAGACTGTCTACCTGAAATAGAAGAGAAAGTTAATTCCTTCTCGACTATGGATGTTCGGACCATATTGTCAAGAGCAGTGATCGGCAAACTTTTTGCTTAATTTTCAGGTATGGTCAGGCTCCACCCGACTTAATTTTTTCTACTACTTTTCGGTCTATTCATGTACCTTAGTGTGAGTGAGCTTACTCCAGCAAGGGTCTTTTGTCCACAGGTATGTCAAAGTAAGGAAATTTTAAAACTTTTAATTTTTTAACTAGCGATTTGAAAATAGTATTATCACCATCTACGAATTTTTCCGATTCCAATAATATATTACTTGCCTAGAAAAGTTAAAAATTTGAAAGAGTGTTATATCAAGAAACATCAGCTTGACAGTCAATTTACTACTAAATACTTCACAAATCTTTAAACTTCGTAGAAAAATTACATATCTTTGGAATCGGAACAATACGCAGATTGCAGATATATTACTTTTAAGTCAGTGAACCCTGAGGAAAGGGGTGTTCTGGGCAAGATAGCAGGTACTTCCTGAAAGTAAGTTGTAGAGCAATCAGGGCAGAGTACCCTGCCCTGGGCAAGAGCGTGCCGACCACTGGTCAAGAGGGATGATTTGTTCAGCAGCTTCATCGAATTGCAGCCCCCTATAAAGATTTCCATTGCGAAAAATGGATCCTTCATAAGTGTGACAAAGAAGGGAACAATCCAGGTCACAACTAATTTGGTCATCTCAGGAGTTCTGGAAAATGTGCTCTAATTGTCCCGATATTCTAAATAATCTACTTTCATTACTAAAAATGCAACAGGCTGGAATGAAAGTTGTATTAAATGAAACAGGTGGAGCTCAGGCAATAAAAGGTGGTAAGGTGCTGATGAAAGGTAAGCCATTGAATATATTCATAAGTGTCGATTTTTTTGTTGGAAATAATATGATAAACGATAAAAATCAAGCAAATAATGTCATATATAGTAATTATGAATTATGGCACTAATGTTTGGGTCATATTGGAAGATCAAAATATAAAGAATTAAAAAATAAGAAAATGGTAAGTGACATGAGCCACATTGACCATGTGATTCCAAAAGATAATTTGTGTGAAGCGTGCATTAATGGCAAACAAGCGCGATTACCTTTTGAGAAGTCTAAAGATAAAACTTATGTGAAACGCCCGTTATTTATTTTTCATTCGGATGTTTGTGGTTCAGTCACTCCTTCAACGGTTGATAATAAAAACTATTTTGTGATCTTCGTTGATGAATTTACTCATTATTGTGTTACATATTTAATTGCATAGAAATCAGATGTTGTCTCAGTTTTTAAAGACTTTATTGGAAAAAGTGAGACTCATTTTAATTGGAAAATGGTTCATTTGTATAGTGATAATCGAAGGGAATATTTATCAAATGAGATGAAAGACTTTTGTGTGCAAAAAGGTATTAGTTATCACTTGAAAATTTCATGATCCGCACAATTAAATGGTGTCTCAGAGCGAATGATTTGGACAATAATGGAGAAAACCCGTGCCATGATTTTTGGTGCTAGTTTAGAAGAATGTTTTTGGGGAGAAGCGTTTCTAACTGCTACTTTGTTAATTAATTTAACAACAACTAAAGCTCTGAAACATAGTAAAACACCATATAAATTGTGGCATGAAAAGAAATCTCAATTGAAATATTTGAAAGTTTTTGGTTCTACAGTTTATATACATAATAAAACGAGGAAGACCAAATTTGATGAAAAATCCTGGAACGTTATGTTAGTAGAGTATGAACCTAATGGTTATAAAGTGTGGGACGTAGATAGTGGAAAGTTCTGTGTAGTTCGAGACGTTATTGTTGATGAGACAAATTTCTTGGTGTCCAGGCCTGTGGTAAAACTTGAAGGGGTTAATTCAGAAAACTCCCAAAATGTAACTGATGCATCGGACATTCTGTCAAAATCAGTTGGAAAGTCTCATAAACCTGAAAATGATCAATCAGATACATTATAATCACGAATTGCAATTAATCCTATTAAAATTGCTAAATTAGGTACTGACGTTGAGAAACCTGTAATTAAAACAGATATAAATTTGCACACTGAGTCAACATCTCAAGATAAACAAGTAGAAGTCGAAAAATTCTCTGAGCTTAGAAGCAGTGAAAGTGTTGGGGGTTATTAATTGTTTCAAATAAGAAACACTGTATAAAGTACAGGCACAAGAATTTATTTAATAACAAGTATACAATTCAACGAGGTTTACAATTGACCGAGGTTTCAGACGAACTAACTAACGAACGAACGAAGTAACTAACTAAGGCGGAGGGCGTCTGTCC
>NC_046664.1:119970316-119971593 GCF_010883055.1 Belonocnema kinseyi
ATGTTCGGCATGTACGTAATTTCTTAAATAATCTGAATATCAAATTTTCAAATCATGATTTCTTTTGCGAAGGCTGTGCTTACGGCAAGCAACATAGATTAATTTTTCATGAGAAAATTGACAGGGCAACTAGGGCTCGCGAAATAATTTATTCAGATGTTTGTGGTCCAATGGAAGTAGAATCACTGGGTAGAAGGTTATATTTTGTTACTTTCAAGGACGATTTTGCAGGTTATAGAGAAATTCATTTCATTAGAAACAAATCGGAAGTAATTGAGAAATTGAAAACTTTTTGCTTGGGTAATGAAAATCAGTTTGAGAATTCTATCAAAGAAATTCACAGTGACCGCGGTAAAGAATATATAAATAATGCGGTTGAGATCTTTTTGAAAAGCAAAGGTATCAAGCATACAGTGAATATTCCATATACCCCTGAACAAAACAGTACAGCGGAGCGTGAGAATAGAATAATTCTTGAGGCTGCTAGGTCGATGATTCATTCAAATCCAAATTTACCTTCCTTTTTGTGGGCAGAAGCAATGAATACTGCTGTTTATGTAATTAACCGAACAGGTCCGACGAAAATAGGTAATAAAACTCCGTATGAATTATGGTATGGAAAAGAGTTGAATATTGATCATCTTAAAATTTTCGGAACAGAAAGTTTTGTGCATATACCGCAAGAGAAACGAAAGAAACTTGATAAGAAAAGTGTGCAGGGTTATCTAGTTGGTTATCATGAAGATTGCAAAGGATATCGTGTGTGCGTTCCACATTTGAGAGATGTAGTTTTGAGTAGAGATGTTTTATTTAAGCCAGAAAAATTATCTGCTGATTTCATTAATATCACTTTTTGAGATTATAGTAATGAAAGGAGAGAACAATGCATTAATTCTATTGAAAATAAAACTGACTTATTATTAAACGAAGAAAAGCAGGATTCTGAAAGTAGTAGCCTAGAATCTTTGCAAGCTTCAACCAATGATAATCAAGAAAAACGAAAATTACGAGATAGATCACTGATTAGACAAACAGAATTGTATGGTTGTCCAATGACATTTATTGTACAAAAATTACTATTGAATTATAAAGAAGCAATCATGTCAGAAGAGAAAGAGCACTGGCGAGTTGCGATGCAGGATGAAATGAACTCGTTGAATGAAAATGGAACATGAATGCTGGTTGAGAAACCAGAAGATAAAAAAATAATTAATAGTCGTTGGGTTTTTACGAGAAAGAATAATTTAGATGGGTCAGAACGTTACAAAGCGCGATTA
>NC_046664.1:119971693-120003522 GCF_010883055.1 Belonocnema kinseyi
TATTACTCCTTCGAATATTCCAGGCCTACTTCCTCGGTGCATCTAGTATCTCCACATTTCGAGAATCTTCTAGCCTGATCTTCCTTACCTAGTACAGACGCATTCTCGAACCTTCTATTATAGATGTAGAGTTTTTAGAATTAATTTTCACAACAGAAAGGATTCAAAATCATTTTCATATATTTATGTGAAATACCCACTTCATGTCATGAAATTGAATACAGAGTTGATATAGTAGAGTGGAAAAACGCTATAAAATATGAATTTGATTCACTTTTAATTAATAGCATCTGTACTTTAGTAACGAAGCCTGAAAATAAAAATATAGTTGATTGTAAGTGGATATTTACTATTAAAACGATGAATTTGGAAATTCATTAAGATACAAAGCGCGTCTCGTTGCTCGCGGTTTCAGTCAAGATTATCTGATTGACTGCAATGAAACTTTTGCGCCAGTCACAAGCATTTCAAGCTTCAGATTTATAATAGCTTTTTGAAAATTGGTTTAATTTATTGGTTTATCGTATGGATGTCAAAAGTGCTTTTCTAAATTGTAAATTAAAAGAAGAAATTTATATAAAAGTACCTGAAGGTATTAAATGTATAGACAATCAAGTTTGCAGATTAAATAGAGCCATATATTGACTGAAACAAGCAGCCAAATGCTGGTTTGAAGTATTTGAACAAACTCTAATTGATAAAGGTTTTCGAAATTCGTCTGTTGATCGATGTATTTAAATTTTAGACAAAGGGAATATATCTAAAAATATCTATGTAGTTCTCTATGTGGATGATTTAGTAATTGCCACTGCTAATTATGAAACAATGAGAAATTTTACGAATTATTTAATGAATAAATTTTGCATGACAGATTTAAATGAAATTAAACTCTTTGTTGGGATAAAAATGGATAGAAATGAGGATAGCATTACTTTAAATCAGAGTGCGTACATTAAAACAATTCTTGATAAATTTAATATGGCTGATTGCAAAGCTGTAAGCAAACCCCTTGAGAGTAAATTGTATTATACTCCTTTAAAATCAGACGAAAAGTATGATGCTCCTTGCCGGAATCTTATTGGGTGTTTAATGTATTTAATGATTTGTTCGCAGCCTGATTTAAGTAATGCAATACATATTTTGAGTAGATTCTCGCATAAAAATGATAAGGAATTGTGGCAATATCTAAAAAGAGTATTAAAATATCCCAAGGGCTCTATTGATATTAAATTAACATATATCAGGGGAAATTATGACCAACTATGATGTGGTTATGTTGATTCTGATTGGGGTGGTAATAACGAAAATGATAGAAAAAGCACAACAGGCTCTTTGTTTAAATTATTTGAAAAATGCACAATATGTTGGAATACAAAGAAACATTTATCTGTGGCAGCTTCATATACTGAAACTGAATATATGGCTCTTTTTGAAACAGTAAAAGAAGCAATGTGGCTAAAATTGTTAGCAAATAGTATTAGTATAAATATTTCCAAACCAATATTTATCTACGTAGATAATGACGGTTGTATAAACATTGCTAATAATCCAACGAGTCATAAAAGATCCAAACATATTGACATAAAATATCATTTTTCAAGGAAACAAGTAGCGAAAAATTTAATAAAATTATTGTATAATCTTACAGGTGAACAGTTAGCTGATATGCTAACAAAGCCGCTACCAGCTGCAAGATTTGTAGAGCTGAGAACCAAAATGGTTTTAGAATAAGCGATTGAGAACAATGTACATATTGTATGTAATGTTTCTGCTGAATTCATAATATATCCGTTTAGTAGACGATCGTTTCGTATATTATACTATGCATTTGGTGTCAAATACTAAACGCCGTTTGGTTCCGTTTAGTAAATGCCACTACATAGAACAGTACAACCTCTGACTATCTGGTTAGTCGGAGCTACTAAACGGAAAAATCACGTAGTACCATCTACGACCGCTTGGGTCGAATACTAATCGACTTCATCTTGATTTTCAATGATCTGTGATGTGTGCATCACGCCGCTCACTGAGAGAACTCTGGCTGCAAAAATTGTTCGCCTGTGTCTGTATTGTGTTTTTAACAAGTGAGTTTTTTCGAAAATGATCTTTGCAACTATAGAAGACGTTATGAAATGTTGAAAATTCGAAGAGCATATCGAATTGTTCCAGGGTGAGTACCATTTGATTACTCACATATTCAGTGTTGCATGATTTGGAGCAATTGCAGAATAGGGGCGGACATTATCCCAAAATCATGAAAATGTCTGGCCCTTTATCACATCTCAGTGTTATCAGATTTGAATCGAAACATAGGGAGCTGAAAGCAATAGCGTCAGCAACAACTTCAAGGGTCAATATTTGTGATACTGTTGCTCTTAAGGAACAGTTGAGGTTATGCCGTCGACTATCATCCAAGGTCGGATTCTCGCGCAAGTTTGATTATGGTATGGAGAGAGATTCGACTGCTTGCCTCAAAGTGACCTACATTTCATGTTTCGGGAATCTATTCCAAAAACTTTCTCAAGTTCTTGCTTGGGTGTCCAGTGGGCTGAAATCTATGGCATTAACTACAGAATTGGTTCGTTCGTGATTCTGGATATAAACCATGGTAACTTCCATAAATTTGGTCGGATATTAAGAATTTTTGTAAATGAGGACAAGTGAGTTTGTTTTATATGCGAGAGTATGATTGTTGATTGTTTTGGAGAGAGTTTGCACGCGTATGCAGTTACTAGCAGCGGAGAATTTACATGTCATTTGTATGAAGACTTGTTAACTCCGTTCTTAGTAATACATCAATGCCCAAATGATGGAACTGAATTCATCACACTGAGACATGCTGTGTAATATAGTAAAAATGTTAAATATTAGATTAAAGAATAATAATTAATGTACATTTTGATTTACGTGAACATGAATTAAAGTTTCTTATAATAAAATAATATTCGAAACTTTCATCATGTTTTCTTCTAGAAACCTGTGCTTATTATTTACCGCTTCTTTTAGTAAATAGGACTAGTGCGTCCTGCGCATCGTTCATTTGAGGCTACTAAACAGGGACAGTATAAACGACAAAATGTACAGTGTGAGCTGCTAAACAGGGCTAGTGCGTACTACAAATCGTTCAGTAAAGGCTATTTAACGCTATCTAGTGGGGCTGACTAAACGGACGCTTAGTCAATTCCACTAAATATCTAGACTGTCCATATTTTACTAAAGGGTAGAGTAGCTATGACTAATGACTTAGTAGTGTACACTAAACACTTCTCTCAGTGTGGGTTATCCCCAATCTTTGCAACGAATGTTGGGCCATATGTAACTTCCCAGAAAGCAGAAGAAGGGTACGTACGTCACATTTAGTAATATTGAGTTCTAAAGTTTTATTTAAATATCTAATAAAAATAATTGTCGATTAATTTTTGAGGGGAGGTTTTAAGTATTAGAAAGAATATTGGAATGCGTGAGAATGTAAAGCAAAAGTTAATCTCCATAATTAGACATTTCTTTAATTCAGGCATTCGAACTTAAAGGGTTAAAAGTTAAATTCTTTGCTGATTTCTTCGAAATTTAAATATTCTCAGATATAAGTAAAGTACAAAATAAAAAAATGTAAAAAAATAACTTGAGAATCAGTAATAAAGCATTTTCATGTAAGGAGAACAACTTCATTTTGAACAACTTCACCTGTTCTTGTTGTTGTTCTTCTCAGTAACAAACCGCCTTGAAAGCGTATGAACAAACAACCGTGAATTCCCCACGACTTTACCCTTGAATAAACTGGGTGGTAATGCCGGGATCGGGTGTCGCTGTAATTGGGACCCCAGGGAATTTCCCGCGCTCGACTCTCCCGACAAACCATTGCCACCAACGCAAACGCGCAAAACGCCGAGAACGAGACTAGAAAAGAGATTTACAAAATGAGATTTGACTCTCGGTAAAAATAAAGCGAAGAATCGCGTTTAGAGGTCGTGGGTTGGTATTCGCCATTGAACATGGTATCTCGTATAAAATCGTGCGAAGGAAGACCTCGAATATGAAGGTTTTTCTCTTTTTCGCTTTAGGAGGAAACATGCGGGGGTGAGACAGGGGATTTCAACTAAAGAGAATTCGTCAAAGAAACTGCACAGGTGCCGCTGAACCGTGGACGACCACCTTCCTCTTGCCTTCTTTACTACCCTTGACGCGAAGTGGTGGCTTGCACACGCGACACCTTTGACGCAGTTGACCAGCTCGTGCCGCTGGTTTATTTTCGTGTCACGAAGACTCTCGCTCTTTTTATCAAAAAGCTGTTTCCCTTTGCGCCTTTTCTATATTCCTCAGTTTCCAATGAGTTGGAATACGACATAAAAAGCTAAACTGCCACAAAGGGGGCAACGCTTCTTTCGACCCCTCTCCTTGTTTGTCGAAACATTCCTCCTGGTTGGGAGGTTATCAACGTTAACTTTCTGGCAACGACTCAAGCTTCCTTACGTTTGGCCCGTAGCTAACTGTATTCTACGGCCTACGCCATACTTTTCTTGTATATTTGCCTCTCCACATCGTTTTATACCGTACACTGAGAAAACTGTTTGGCTGGAACAACAAAAATGTTGTTGGCTCAACAAAATAATTTTGTTGTTCTTCGTGCAACAAAACTATTTTGTTGAGCCGACACAATTTTTTTGTTGAGACCTTTTGTTGGCCAAACAAAATGTTTTTGTTAGCATAACCGAATTTTTTTGTTGAGGCATTTTGTCGGCGTTGCTGAATATTTTTTAGGTCAAAAACATACTTTTTGTGCTTTCAAATCCTCAACCATTCGTAAAAAGCAACTATTTTGTAGCTAAAATTCATTTACAAATTCATTAAATGGTAATTATTACCAAGTTTAATTTCAAAGCAACTTATTATTTCCATAAGTGTTATTGAATAAAATAAGTTAATTCAACTAATCATATTCAGTGATCGAAAGAAGTAACTCAGAAATTAAAGTTAGTTTAAATTACAACTTAAAAATTTAGTCAATGACTTTTTGCAAAACGGTTTTTTTACAACTGATCAATTTAACCGATTTTTTTACAATCATAAATTACGGATAATTGATTAAAGGTATGAAATAGAAATATTAAATTTACAGAATAAATAATAGGAATATCCTAATTTATTGTCCAGAATATGAAAATAGAAACATTTTCAATTTGATATAGGTGTATTATTCCTGAGTGAAAAATGATTGTCCTTGGACATTAAAAATAATACATCATATTTTAATTGAGCGAAGATTTTCATATGTTAAAATTACAGGATCACAATTTAATGTCGTAAAATTTAAATGTTTCTGTTCGAATTGTTTAGCTTTCCTTCCACAGTTAAATACTGCTAAATTTTAAGTATTAACTTTTTTTAAATCTTCAATAAAAAATTGTTCATATTTAGAAGTTTACATTTACAAATTTCTACCTTAGAATTTGTTTAATTTTAATGGCTTAGATTTTAAATTGTCGCATTATAAATACTTTTTTATAATATAACTTATAAAAAGATTTCAAACACTTCTGATTTAAACTCGTAGAATTATAACCATTTTATAAATGTGTAAAAATATTGCGAATATTTTGTTCTACCTGTAGCGCTTGGTTAAAAAAAATTATACCTACAGAAATCAAATGAAGAAAAAAGTATTACTTCTTCAGTCAGCTTATCAAAGTATCTCTCTCTGTGCTAACTTTTTTTCAGAAATCATTTTATATTTTGTTTAAAAATGTAGTTTTTCTTCAGCTTCTTATCTTAATAATGTAAATTTTAGAAAAAATAGAACCAAAAACGATAAAAAATACAAAAAGTACCTCCAACACGGAATCGTTATCATCGCCACCTTCAAACAATTCAGTTGGTGATTTATTTTATACTTTCTGAAGAGAACTATTATCCTGATTCGATGTTCAATTGGAGACACCTTTTTCCCTTAACACGATGTAATGTCGTAGCTTTCGTTCAAATTTTATTTGTATTCCAAGTACTTCTTTTGCCAAGAGTTTTTCAACAAAAGTTCTATCAGGCGTGAGAGCCTCAAATGCATTTTTATGAATGCCATGCTCTACGAAAAGAAAGATAAAATTGTCTACACTCTAAGATAAATGGACAATTAAACTATTTTATTTGCGAGGTATCAAATATCAAAGTATTAATTAACGAATTTCAAAAACGTGCGTTTACATTAACATTTTAGATTATGATTTGGATACTTACTTTTGAAGGTGTCGATGAGACAGTGTATGTGCATACTTGTTCACGTGGTCCCACTGAACGAGTGCTCATGCGTGGTTGCGTATATCGTTGTCTTAACTAAATAGTTTTGTTGGCTTATTAAAAATTTGCTCAGGACAACAAAATAAGGCTCAACAAAAGAGTTTTGCGTTCAGAACCAAATATTTTGTTTGGCTAACAAAATAATTTTGTCCTAACAACCAAAATTTTGCTCTGACAACAAAAACTGCTCAACAAAATGGTTTTGTTACGAATACTAAATTTTTTTTCTCGATTTACCAGTCCATGTGTAGGCACTCAAAGATTCAATGAATCAGAACACGACATGTAGTCATAAATGCGTTGATTACACAAGGAATCCTTGCGCGAAACCACTGGACGAGAAGGGAGCGATTTTGTGCATGTAACCTCGTACGTGGTATATACGATGGCATGGTGGTCCTTACCCTCTTCAGCTTATAAATGAGCTAGTACTTTCACACTCGCTTCAAAGTGACCCAAGAGCTCTCACGCGCAAATTTCACCGATACAAATGTGTGTACTCCTTTGAAAATTAGTTTTACACCTCCGGATATTTCTCTGTAGATGCCAGGTTGATCGTGCGAATATTGCTTGAAGTTTCAGTCGCTTATTTTCAATTTTAAAAATATAACCGTAAAATGGGTCTAAGCACCTCGAGTGAGCAAACGCGGCTCACCTGCAACTTTTTTTATAATTATCTCTTTCACTAAATAAAATTTTTAAGATTAGCGATTGTCTTCTATATATATATATATATTTCGCCCTGCATAATTCTTTTGTAGAAATTTTTGTTTTTGTGGAGAAAGCGGCCCATAGTATTTTACTATAAATCAAACGATAAATGGTTTTCCTTGATTATCATACTATTCAAGGGCTCACAAAAACCTTTTTTTTCATAACACTATTATCAGTATCTTCAAGCGATATCTAAAACAGTATTTATAGGCCTAGGTCTATAAACAGTTTCCTTAAGGTTAGGGATGTTCAATTATCTTAGAAGAATCAATTTCTTAATTGGTTCTGAATAAAGTTAAGACTGTGTAAACAGTAAACTATAGTCATAGTTTGATTTGGTATCACGGTGTAAAAAATATGATGGGTAAAAAAACAGAGAGATAATAGTGTATTACATTACAAGTAGAGTTAGACTAACCAACCCAACGAGTCATGTACGCTATTTGATTCGAAATTAGCATATTATAAGACTTTAGAGCCATGTGAAAAGTGAGACGTGATGTTTATAATATCTTTGGCCATAAAAATGTACGACTGACGTGGTAATTATCTGCTTGGCTGTGATCGGTAATCTCGTATGGCGAAAAATTTGAAAATAGTTCGGTCCAAGCTATATATACACTGTTAAAAATTTCTGTTGAAAACTTCCACTGCATGTATTGGAAGTTTATTTCCAAAACGTAAAGTAACGCTACAATACATAATGTTATAGTTTCCAAGTTTTGGCATTGGTATTCAACCTCACATGTATTGAAATTTTATAATACATGTCCAGTAGCCAGTTACTCGACACCGTAAAGTTTATGAATGCCATTAATTTCTCAAATTCCTTTAATTCTGCGAATTCCGTGACTTCTGTAAAGTTTCATAAATTTTGCGAATTCCATAGATTTTGTTAATTCCATCATTTCCATAAATTCCTTGAATTCCGGGAATTCCTTGAATTCGGTGAATTCAATTAATTACGTACTTTTCTTGTGTAAAATTGTCGTGTTATAAACGCTTAATACATGTATTGGAAGGCTGGACGGTGACTTTACGATTTACAACATTTCCAATCCATGTATTGCAATTTCGTCATTCCAATACCATTTTTGCAATATTATTTTACGCCTGTAGAGTAGAAGTCTGATGGAGGTGTTATTTCCGCACATTTTTCACAGTGTGTGTGTGTGTGTGTGTGTGTTTGATTCAAAGAAGAGCTTAAGCTATACCACCGATGGGTTCTACTGAAAGCAACTGTCATCTAAAAATAAAATGAACCCTCTAGAAACGTAATAAATCACACATATGGCCACGTCTCACGATTGTTAAAGAGTAGTCACAGGGCACGATGCAATCACGAAGACAGGTCGACGAAACCCTCTTGTATATATTTCAACAGATAGCACAAAAAATTCGGTAAATATTTCTTGAAAGTGGCAATGCAAGGTTCGGAATATTCCATTGAAAGGTTAAGGCAAGGTTTGTTCAAACAAGATAATATTTGCTCATCTGTGAATATTGCACGGTCATGTTCTGGATAGTTTAGAAGATTTATTTAACTTAATTCGATGCCGTAAGGGCCATAAAATACTACTGCGCATCAAATTAAGTTAAATGTTTCAAACTGTTCTGACTAATACCGTACAATATTCCCTGACAAGCGGACATTGTTTTGCCTGAACCCTTTCAATGCAATATTCAGATTCTTGCATAGCTGTCAGTGTGAAGGCACTAGTAATATGATAGCAGCTGACGCACCGTTCGGTTAAAAGATATATAACGCACACTTCTCAGGGCACGTTATAGTCTCAAATAAGGGTGGTTTCGAAAAAAAAGAATTTTACAAAGCGAGAAATCGTTCCTTCGATTCAGAGGTTAACAACTTGATTCACGAAAAATCGAATATTAAGTAATAGTAAGTTAGTCCTAAGCTGTAAAAGTGATGACGTACTGCGATCTGATTGGCTAACGAACAGCTCTAGCAGACTTGAGCGGACGCTGAGCGATTCACATTATCACCAAACTATTCCGCCCATGACAGTTGAGTAGTTGACCACAGTACGCTCGGAAGAGGTTAAGAGACCCTGAAATTCCACACATAATTTTTTTGGGATATAAAATATTGTATGACGTACGGTCCTTGAGTTAACCTTTTCCTCGTGTTTTACTTACTTGCACTTGCGGTTAAGAACAAACCTTTGTTTGATCCGACTTAGTAACAGCGTTTTACTCTGAAGAATTCAAATGATTTAGAAACTGAAATTAATAAAAAAAATTAAAGGGATTCTAATTTTTCTCATTCTTATCATTTATGATTGAGAAAGGATAAGAAAAGAAAGGTCTGACCATTTTTTTATACTTAAAATTTTTATTTACGAATTTTTTTTGTTTACGAAGATGAATCAACAAAAATTGTTATCTCAAAAAAGATCTACAAATTCGTTAATAATCACTTCATGATAGGAGTACGTTGTGTTTTATTCGCGAAAAATAACATTGAAAATATAAAAAAAAATTTGTGAAAAAATGATACAAGCTACGAAAAAAAAAATGATTTAACAAAAATTATTTACCCGAAAAAGAGCTACAAATTTGTTATGAATTACTTTTTGACATGCTACGTAGTTTTCGTATTGATCATAAAAATGGTATTAAAAATAAAAATGAAAAATTTGTGGAAAAACAACAAAAGGTACAAAAACAAATTGATTGAAAAAAGTGATTCGCCCAAAAAATATATACAAATTTGTAATAATTTATTACATTCTTATTATTTATGATGGAGAAAGTATTAGAATTGACCAAAATTTGTCACCACAACATTCAAATTTTGAACCAAATGACGCAAAATACGACAAAAAGTCTCAAAGAGAAATGATAGGTTTTGAAAAATCCTACCAAATTTCTTTAAACCACTTTTCAATAGGACTCGTAATTTTGTTTGATCGTAAGTAATATATGCAGATAATCGAAAATTCCAATAATACGCTAAAAGACGCAAGACACGTAAAAAATCGAAAAGAAGACTTGTAGGATATTTTGCTTTATACATGTATAAAAAATAATATGAAAATCAAAATCCTATTATTAGCATAACAACGCGAGATAGAGAAAAATGTATTAAAAAAAGGATTGTATTTTTTAAATTTATTTTAAGGTGGTTCAGAAAATATAAATTTACAACTGTCTGTCAAAAAACGAGTGCTCAGTTCCTGTGTCACGATAATATTGTGTACCTCAAAGCCTACAGAGCTTTGAGAAACTTAATCTTTAATTATACTTATTTAAGAAAAAAATTCAGAATATGAACACGCATATAAATACTGCGATCTAAAGAGATGTTTTTAATAAAGTTTCATTCAAACATTCTAAATGCAAAAAATAAATATCTGAGCGCGAATCGCGGGAATCAAAAGACGCACGCCCCAGGCGCGCTCAAACTTGCGAGCCACGGGCACAGCCATGCTTAGTATCGTTTTCCTCCTTAAATCTTCAGTTATTTTTATTGTGTACAAGCAACTTTGAACAGATTTGTAATCTTCCAAGAAGTTGCGTGGAGCCAATAACAATAAGTGTACATTACAAGAAGACAACGGTACTCTTTCAGGTGTCCCTCGCCGATTTGATTCTCCCTTAAATATGTTTTAGCGAAACGTATTTTTTTTATATCTGCGGAAAAATACTTTAAGGGGGTGAAACAGCCCCTCAAAGATAGGGGTCCCAAGTGTCAAGGATATAGTATTATGTATAAAAGCTAAATTGATTTCGATCAAATTTTCGATCAAAAATTTTTTGTAGTTGACAAAAAAATAAAGTTTACGCGTTTTGCCAAAATAAGTTTAATACAAAATTAATGGGGGTAGCTACCCCTAAACACTTTTTGTCTTATGCCTATGACAATATACACTTTTTATACATAAAAAATTGGAAAATTTGTTGCATAAAGATGGAACTAAAATGGAGTTCATCCAACATGAAAAAAAAAAATTACATGGGGGTAAACCACCCCCTAATTATGTATAAAATAGCAAAATAAGTCTAAAATTCAACAAAAAAAGTCCTAAAAAAATACGTGTTGCGTACAAAAAAAAAAGGATAAAGGTATTAGGGTACTTTTGAGAGATGAACAGCATTGAAGAGGGTATCTATCCCTAAACAAAGATTTATTGTTCAAACTTTGAACGATAGTGATACTCGTCAAAAAAATGTTTGAAACATAGTAATTTTTTACACAGTGATCATCGAATTACAGCAATATTAGTACAACCTAATAAATCACAACGAGTTTCAAATTTACCTGGTTTTTCTGCAATACATCCGCTTTTGTGCCATGAATATTGAAAAAGATTAGTATATCTTGGCGAGCTTAATTGATTATGCACCAAAGACTGAAGCTTAATAATGTTATTCCTGACATGTAAATTTGTAAATTGATATCGTAATTTATCAAAATAACAGAATCGGAAACGTGACGCATATAATTTTTCCAAACTCTAAGCTCAAATACATCTGAAGGTTGAATTTTTGCTATTGTTCTTGTTGGAATAATTTTAAAATTTCCAATTTTATTGGAGGGTGTTGCTTCTTCTACTACAGTTGAACAATGCCCACTCCATGAATCAAGGAGTAAAATGCTATTTGGGCTTATATTTGGAAAATAAATATCCTCCAACCAAATGTTGAAGTGATCTGCAAATAATAAAAGCAATTATCATTGCTTTCATATAATTTGTAATAGAAATAGAGAATGTAATGTTACCTGAGGTAAGTTTCCCAGATTTTGATGCTTCTATATGAACTTTTTCGGGCCTGAACAGATTGGCTTCTACTACTGGTCCAAATTTTCCGCCCGGTTGTTTTAGAACTAGAAATAGAGATGAAAAAAGTTTCCCGTCAGCAGATATTAGTAGTTGGATAGTGTAACTATGGGTAGTGGACGAAATATACTGGACAACGCATTCCACATTTTTTTCTCCTTCAACAGCTAAAGTTCTTCTGGAATGAATTTCTAATTGAAAGCCACTTTGATCAGAATTATAAACATTCTGTACTCCAGCATTCGCTATCTCTTGCTTCACACTGGCTACAAATTCATCTGCCTTCGTTTTTAACCCGTTGACATTTTCCAATGTTTTTCTGGTAACAAACCGGTTTACTTTTCTGGAAAAGATTCTGTGTTTGCTTTTAAATTTAGCAAGCCATGCTCAAGAAGCGCGGAAGCGAAAATCTTCATGGCCAATTTCTTGTTGTGCTTGTAATGCCCAACTGCGTATGTCTTTATCATGAATAATTAGCCTGTTATCAACTGTTTTTTTGAAATTCTCTAATGTAATGTCACATATCCTAGCAACTTTTTTTCTATAAGTACCGCCTTTACGGAAAGTATGGGCCCAACGTTTTAATTGTTTTACTGAAAATACTTTTCTGAATTTTTTTTGTATTAAAAAAATATTTGTTTATGTAATAATGTGCATAAAAATCTATAAAGAAAAATTTTTATACATAGTTGAGCGACCACCCTTTTGAACTGTTCTTGTCAATTTTTGAAATTTAATCAATAAGTAGTTACAAAAAATTTGGAAAAGCAAAATGGCCCAAGACAGGGCACGGCTCCTATTCAGACTTTTCATGTATAATATCGAAATTAGAAAATTTACTGGTTAACTTACCGTTCTGTTTGATGAAAAATACACTTCACTAAACTAATTGTAAGGAAATTAGGGCAGAGTAACAGCTTTCAAATCTAGACTGACAATGAATCTTCTTTCGGATTCTGAGATATCTATATTGCAAGGTTTCGTACATTATTCGATTCATAGCTGTTATTTTCCAATTAAATCTTTCAACGGAACAGTTTCTATCTTGGTTTAAATCACCTTGTTTTTTCTCAAGATAAAAACAAGATGATTGATTTACAACAGGTTGTATTAAAATTAATATTAAACAGACCCAGGAAATAATGTGCAAAAAAATTTAATAAGAAAGGTTAATAATGCGAAACAATGTAGGGTTAGTTACCCTATGTAATGCTGTTTATCTCTCAAAAGTACTTAAATACCTTTATCCTCTTTTTTGTATGCAATGCGCATTTTTTCGGATTTTTTTTGCTGAATTTTATACTTATTTTGTTATTTTATACATAATTAGAGGGTGTTTTACCCCCGTGTAATTCTTTTGTTCGTACTGAATGGACTCGATTTTACTTCTATCTTTTTAAAACAAGATTTAATTGGAAAGGTTAATAATGTAAAACAATTTAGGGGTAGTTACCCTCTTCAGTTCTGTTTTTCGCTCAAAAATAACTAAATACCTTCATCCTCTTTTTTGTATACAATACATATTTTTTGGGATTTATTTGCTCAATTTTAGACTTATTTTTCTATTTTATATATAATTAGGGGGTGGTTTACCCCCGTGCAATTTTTGTATTCATGTTGGATGGGCTCTATTTTACATCCATCGTTATAAAACAAATTTCTCAATTTTTTTCATGTATGGATGGTATATATTATCATAGACATAAGATAAAAAATTTTTAGGGGTAGCTACTTTAGCTAGGTGTGTGATCCGTATCCATACCAAATATATTCCTTGATCTCTTAGTTTTTATATCTGCATACTCTCTTGGGGTATCCTTAATTAAGAAACTATGTTTTAGACGGGTTGGAAATTTGTATACATTCCAAAATCTTACAGTTTGAAATGTTAAAGTTATTAGCAATCAACTTTATGAATTAAATGTTAGTTTGTGCATTATAGTATGAGAGGTGGTCAGGTAAAGCTTATACATTTAACGTAATTTATACCTGCTTTAATCTCCTTCTTTTACTTTATTGTAAGAAAAAAAAACAACAGCAAAAACGAGCCGCTTAACCCCATTTTACGAAAACGATGCAATTCAAATTTGTTCGACTAAAAAAGGGTTTATGCACATAAAGGAATTTTTTTGTTGGTCAAAGTCTGTCCATTGACTGTTGTCTGAATTAAGTTTAGGCAAGATTAAGAAAAATGGTTATAAAGTTTAGTCCTTGCATTTTCCGATATTATTTGATCAGATAACACAGTAAAAACTAGAGGCTTCTTTTTGCTGCAGTTATAATTTTATACAGGGAAATAAAATAGAATGTGGCACCATCCGTGAGAGTTTCTTTCTGTTGCAGCTCCACTGCAACCAAAAATCGGTTCTAATAGAAATCCCTGTTTGTTATGTAAAAATTTCGCGATTACGAAAGTACCTAGTGTAATTTTTATTTATAACAAGTTTTATGATTTAAATATAGGTATCTGTAGAGAAATAAAATACATTTTTAGATCAAATATACGACATGAAACAGAATTCATAATAATGATAATAATAACAGAGAACATGATTTTGATCGGCCTTCTTCTGTTTGACATAATCCATAGAAGTGTAGAGACATTAACAAATAATTCGGCAATTGGAGATGAATCTTGTAAATTGTGACAGAGTTCTCAATGTCAAGACTATGTGCACACCTACGCTACATGAAGGAACCATACATTGTTAGAAGTTCAGTTCGCAAGGGGTAGATCTGGGCAGTTGCCGTGGTCACTTTGTGAACTAAGCTGGCTTTGCTCGGTTTTTAATTAAGTCCTGCCTAGACTGATCATCTGGTTCGCCTCTTCCCTTCCATCTTTATCTTTACAACTATCAAGCTATCGTTCGTAAATTCAGTTTAAGGCCGCTGTTAACCTAGTCCTACGGTGTAAACTCGCGAATACAAAATCTGATTTTAGCATACAAATGTGGTATCAAGCAAGATGATCTTTACTCGATTTCATGAAATGATCGGTTTTATATAATTTGTTACTACAGTGTATCTCTGATACTGTGCCGTTTTTGGGACTAGCGGAGGTGGTGAATAAGCCCGACTGAGTTCCGCTCCGCTTTAATTAGGTCACGCCTGATCGACCGCTGCAAACACCGCGCAGCTCCATTTACTCCTACTTGTGGCATGGCATCAATTCTCGGAAGAACTATATCAGCGGGCCCTATATCAGAGTTTAGCTGTACTTCACGCAGAAAATGTTTTAAAGCAGAAAGACCTCTTGTTGAAGAGATTGTTTATCTTGATCGAGGGTACCTTTATTTCCTGCAGTTATTGCATATTTTCTTATACACTGAACACTCGATTTTTTTAGAGGGCAACGATCCCCCCAGTTTCATTTCAAATCCGAAAAAAAATTCCATGATTTTTTTTTCGATTTTAACAGGCGTCGGTTTTGACTTGAAGTTTCCCATGTAAAATGGAAAGGGAAAAATCACTATTTTGAGTTTTTGGAGTAATTTTGTAGGGTTTGAAAAAATGTGACGGGAAAGTATCGGGGCCTGTTGAGAATTACCCAATGAAGAATTTCATGTATCAAATATATGGGTTTAAAACCTCTAACACACCCCCACGAGTACCTGAAAACTACCCTTTAAATAAAGAATGTCAATTCATCATGAAATTAACATTTTGAGCACTGTATTCTGTTTTTTTTTTTTTACTTCAAATTATTAATATTGGTCTAGTAAAATATTTACTATCATTAGTTAATTAATTTTCAATTATTTAAACAAATGAAGTTTGTTTAAATTTTTTTTCAAAAATTTATTTTCCCCCCTTAAAATTATTACTGTTAGTCTGGTGGAATATTTAATAACATTGTTTCGTTAATTTTTTATTGTTTAAACGAATGGAATTTGTTTAAATAATTTTTTTCTGCAAATTCGTTTTTTCCCTAAAAATGTTTACTTTTGGTCTAGTGGAATATTAATTAATATTAGTTCATTCATTTTCAATTATTTAAACAAATTGGATTTGTTTGAATAATTTCGTTTTGATTTTTCAAAAATAAAAATTATTACTGTGGGTCTAGTGGAATATTTATCAGTAATAATTAATTACCGAATAATAATTAATTTAACGATAATTAATATAACAATTATTAATTTATCAGTAATATTTAAGTAATAATTTTTATTTAAAAAAAATGAATCGTACAATGTTGAGAAATATTTCACTGAAGAAATATTAATATTTTTTAATAAAAAAATTATATAACCAAATTCCATTTGTTTAAACAATTAAAAATAAATGAACTAATGTTAATAAATATTTCACTAGACCAATAGTAATAATTTTGAAGAAAAAAACGAATTTTTGAAAACAATTGTTTAAACAAATTCCATTTGTTTAAATGATAAAAAATCATGAACCATTGATAATAAATATTCCACTGGACTAATAGTAATAATTTTTAGGAGAAATAACGAATTTTCGATAAAAAAATTATTCAACCAAATTCCATTTGTTTAAACAATTAAAAATAAATAAACTAATGTTAATAAAGTATTTCACTAGACCAATAGTAATAATTTTGAAGAAAAAAACGAATTTTTGAAAAAACTTGTTTAAACAAATTCCATTTGTTTAAATGATAAAAAATCATAAACCATTGATAATAAATATTCCACTGGACTAACAGTATTAATTTTTTGGAGAAATAACGAATTTTCGAGAAAAAAATTATTCCAACAAATTTCATTTGTTTAAATAATTAAAAATTAATTATTCCTTGATAATAAATATTCCACTAGACCAATATTCATTATTTTATGTAAAAAAGACAAGAATACAGTGTTTAAAAGGCCGATTTCCTGAAGAATTGACATTTCTGGTTTTAAGGTTAGTTTTCAGGTACTCGTGGGGATGTGTTATGGGTGTCAAACTCATATTTCTGATAGATAAAATTCTTCGTTGGATAATTTTTCTACAGGTCCCCATACTTTCCCGTCACATTTTTTCAAACCCTTAAAAATTATTCCAAAAACTCAAAAAAGTGATTTTTCCCCAATCATTTTACATGGGAAACTTCAAGTCAAACCCGGCACCTGTTACAATAAAAAAAATTAAGATATTTCTTTTTTCGGATTGGGAATAAAATGGGGGGATCGTTGCGCTCTCGCATGCATAAAAATGTTGCAATGGATTTTTGGACCGCTCTACTGAACATATCCTTTATGTATAGTCTTTCGTTTCCCTTGTAGCAAGGTTTTCGCCTTTTTCGAGACAGTTTATTGTTAGTTGAACACGTAAATTTTTCTACTGTTCTTTGCTCGACTTTTATTATAACAAAATGAAAATCGTTATTTACAACAGATTTATCATGACGTCGAAGAAGATCTAAAAAGAAGTGTTGAAAGTTGAGTTGTGAGTTGAAAGAGAGTTCCTTTTAGGGAGTTTATTTTGCCAAGCTTCCACCCCTAGATTTGCCTTAGGCTTGTAACCTCAGCACGCGTATGAATTCGTTGGCGCATAACAGTGAGCTTCCGTAATATAATTGTTAATGCGCTGATAGGCCTCGGGCGGCGCTCATGCATAGTCGGTCGGTAGCGCTACTCTGTGGTACGTAACAACCCCTTACGTAAAAATAGACACACATCCAACACCGCGCATTACCTACATGGATAATCAGTGATCATCGAGGAAAATAAATTCACTCTACATACGCTCTGTCGCACTTCATGATGGGAAGGTCTCTTTCGGATCACTTCACGATTCTCTTATTCTCAGTTGTATATTTACCAGAATAGATATTTGTGATAAAAGTGTACAAAATCGGCAATTACGGAGACTGTGAAACATTCAGCATGAGGGGGAGGCCCAATGCGTAAACTTGTGCGAAGAGCTAAAGGCAAATGCTGCAATCACACGAGTAGCAATTGCCTGTGCGCACGTGTACTACACGCGATTTTTCGCACATGCCATCGGAGAAAATAAATTAGCACTTTTTATATTTTTTCACTTAATTTTTGATACTCTATGGTATATGCCAATACTATTCTAACACAGCCTGTTAGATTAAAGCACTTTGCATATATTTCATGGGATGCGTGTTCTCACTTTTAAAGTGGATGTTGCAAAATAATATAATCTGCTGCAAGTGCGAAAAGTAGGCACTTCTACATGAGTTTGAAGTTTGCTGTACGAGCCAGAGGCCAATGAAAGGAGAGCTGCAGGCAAGTCGGAGGTGAGTTGGAGGCGAATTGAAAACGACCAAAAGATTACACAAAAAAAACGAAAGATAAAGTGTACATCGATTCCAGGTGAAAGATTCACAGCAACAAAAATTCACCTTGCTGGATAAACTTTACATTTATCGTAGATAAATTCCGAGTTTTAACCTTACCAGGATAATCTTTCGCCTTATAATTGATCCATTTTTTTCGAGATGTAGCGAGAATCGCGAAGCCAGCACTATATCCCGTGCAGAAATTTTGGTGTGGCGCCGGTCGGGCCCCGATCGGGAAAAATGTGGACCCGATAGGGTAATCTGTCCAGCGGCAGACCGTAAATGAAACGCCCTATCCGACCGGGCCCAGATCTGGACATCCAAAATGTGGACCCGATCTGTTCCAGATATGGCCCCTTTAATTTTTTATTTCTATGATTAATAAAATCTCAATAGTTTTTATATTGATATTTTTTCAACTGTGCATTTTACGAAACTTCAATTTTTCAATATTCTACATTATATGTCATTATACATATTATCTCACTTTCAATATGCTACATTATAGTAGCGTCAATTTAGCATTTTAGTTTGTAGTCCTCAAGAACAGCTCGGATTTTGATCATTTCTATTTTATTTTGTTTTTTTATATTATTTAAAATCAGAAGCCTTTTGGAAGGGGCGAACAGGTATTTCTATTGTTTAAGCAATTGAACCGCTGGCGACCAAAAGGGGACTCGACCGGATTCAGGCTGAGAAGTATTGTGCTGAGTGTCAATTTTAATAATCTTTCAATTTTAAAAACTGCTAATTGTAGAGAATTTAAAGGCGCATCTTTTTCCCTTTTGCAAAACTTTATAGGTTTTTTAGTTTTTGAGATAATTGGTAAAAAGTGGATTTTTTGAAAACGAAAAATTCCAATCTTTTTTCACTTCAACTCGCGCTAATTTAAAGAATTTTCATCATTTCCCAATTTCCCCAATACAAAGTACGTGTTTAAGTCTTCTAAAACTATCTAAGAAAGAAAAACGAGAATATTGTAATAAACAAAAAAGTTATTAATTTTTTTTTGAGGCAATGCAAAAATCATGAATTTTAACCTTCAAGCGCCTCGTTTAGCGAACGAATTTCAAGCTACGGAAAGCTTTCAGTAAGAAAGTTGTTCATTAAGGTTCAAAGAAGTTTTCTGAAAAGTTTTAGATCAATTGGATTAATAGTTCAAAAATGATGAATGTTTTAAAATCCAAGCGGTAATCTTGACGCTGCCCAACAACGTGCCTGGCCGGCTACGTACGCGCTGCAGCGAACGACGTGAAGGTCAAGTCAATCTTACCAAAACAAATGCACAACAGTAACTCCAGATATTTTCATTAAAATAATAACTTTTTGCCTTTGAAACATTTTTCAAAATACTGCAGAAGATCTTCACACTTCTCGATCATTGTGAATGAAGGTGAACGAGCATTGCGAATCATTTCTACATATTCAGCTTCAGTTTCAATTCGTTCTAATTTTTTCAGCTTTTTCGAATATGTGCCAAAATTCCTATCGCCCTGGCAATAGGAATGGCCTCGAATTGGAAACACATATTTAATCTCGCTTTGCAAATAAATGGACAATAAAACCAAAAAATGAAACACTGTGTAGTTTTTATTTTGTCCCGGACATGAGTCTGAAAATAATGTTATGCGGTTGAACTTGTATTTAGCAAATTCTTTTAATACCGCGTATTTGATAAAACTGCAAACAGGGTTAGCACCATTCTTTACAATTCCCTCAAGAATAGGGAAAATGTAACTCTGGTTCGTAGTATGTACATGTACGTTAAATAGAAAAAACCATGCTAAACGTAGGTAAAACTGCGCGGACACGGGTATTTTTGGTAGTGGCAAATTCTGTGCAAAATCAAATTCACAGCATAGACTATTATTTTCAGAGAGTATTTGCTTTTTTAACGTCAAGTAAATTTCAGCACTGTTTTTGTGATTAATTACTTCTTCGTTTACCTCTCCTTTTGTCTCGTTTTTGTAGCAAGTATTGCACACGTCAGTTCTAGGTAATTTAAAACTGAAGCCAACATTTCGGTTAAAATACTTAAAATAAACGGTTTGACTTATTGTCAATTTAGCCCCCGTTTTTTCTTTATAATATTTTCCGAATAATTTGTAAAGTTCTACAAGATTTAATGAAGGAGTATCAAAATATTTTAGGTTGGTAAAATTTCGTTTGTAATGTGAACTGTGATGTGGAACTGATTCGCAATGCTCTTCAATCATTTGTTTTAAACTTTCTGTTAGTTTAAGACAACTTTCGCGTACTCCACCTGCAAAATTTTTTAAAGGCTGCTTATTTAAAATCCTTTTGTGAACATTTTCAACTCTTCTTTGTCCAAACATAGAAAAGCACAAAAAAATTTCTTACAAATCGGAACATTTTCTTCGTCAGTAGGAAATAAATATATCCAATGAATTAACCGTCCTAGTTTTTCACCTGCATTCGTTTCGATAGGACCCTTGCATTTTAACAATCCTCTGAGAAACACATTTTGTTCATTAGAGTTCCCGAGATTCCAAAAATTTGTATGTACTTTTTCTTGTTGCACATTTGAAAACTTTTGGTAATATTTTTCTCCACAGCAGGATTCAATAGGTTTGAAAGATCGCTCTGGGATTAGAATATCTTTAGCAATACCGTCTTTTTTAGTTTTAGACTTTGTAATGTATTCTTTTCCCTAAAGAAATAACAAATAATGCTATTAACTTCGTCATTAAAAATTTAAAATAATTACTTTAGACTATCTACATATTACATATAGTTCAGTAAAAGAATTATTTAAAAAATCAAGAATAAAAAAGTCATAAAATATAAAATTTATGATTAAAATTTATTTAAAAATTGTATTGACGGTTTCCAATGATACCTGATTTCTGGAAATTTTTTTCTTATTTTTAATCCATGAATCTTCATTTCTAGTTCTTTTTCTACCTTGTTTTATTTTAATATCTTTTTCTTTTTAATTAATATTCTCAAAAATATCTCAAAAATCTCAATAATCTCAAAAAAATACTTTTCCAACTATTATAAGAAACAATCACATCGCTGATTCTATGCTTTATTTGTAGAATTTCATAGAAGATGACAAAAAAAGTTACTGTTGTGCATTTGTTTTGGTAAGATTGACTTGACCTCGTCGTTCGTTGCAGCGCGTACGTAGCCGACCAGGCACGTTTTTGGGCAGCGTCAAGATTACCGCTTAGATTTTAAAACATTCATAATTTTTGAACTATTAATCCAATTGATCTAAAACTTTTCAAAAAACTTCTTTGAACCTTAATGAACAACTTTCTTACTGAAAGCTTTCCGTAGCCTGAAATTCGTTCGCTAAACGAGGCGCTTGAAGGTTAAAATTCATGATTTTTGCATTGCCTCGAAAAAAAATTAATAATTTTTTTGTTTATTACAATGTTCTCGTTTTTCTTTCTTAGATAGTTTCAAAAGACTTAAACACGTACTTTGTATTGGGGAAATCGGGAAATTATGAAAATTGGCTAAATTAGCGCAAGTTGAAGTGAAAAAAGATCGGAATTTTTCGTTTTCAAAAAATCCACTTTTTACCAATTATCTTAAAAACTCCAAAACCTATAAATTTTTGCAAGAGGAAAAAAGATGCGCCTTCAAATTCTCTACAAGTATCAGTCTTTAAAATTGAAATTAGAAAGATTTTTTAAATTGACACTCAGGACAATACTTCTCAGGCTGAATCATATTTTTTATTTATATTGCAGTCATAAACAATTAAAAATTAAATCAAAATACAGTCCAAATTTTTCGATTAATTACTTATCATTTTTTTATATAATAGTGCAGTGACATAAAATTAATATAAATAACACAATTAGAAATGTCTTTATTTATTTAGTATTTAAACAATTAATAGTGAGAAATTTAACATTCTATATCAGACATTACTGAAAAAATAATTAAATATAAATAAATAAAATTTTATGAAGACTTATTTATTCGTTTTTTTGAAATATTTCACTAAATGTAAATAATTTAGTACTTTACGCCCATATACAAAATAGAAAATTTAAATTTCATTAGTATTCTGACTATCAGAGATACGACTAATCGTAGACGATTAATCGCAATAGATAATAACAATACCATGCTTGTTTATTATGCGAGTTAAAATAATACATTACCTTTTTCATTACCGCGTCACGTGGACATTTGATCTATTTTTAATGTCTTTAACAACTTATTATCTTCTTTTCCCTAAATATCCATAAATATCCATAAATATCCATTATTTTAGAGCTTTAGTAATAACTATAACACTCTTGAAAAAATATCATAGGCGATTTAAAAGTATTCAGAATAGGCCGTCCAAAAACACATGGAAAATATAAATGAGAATAACAATTAAAATTTTTTTTTTCAAAATCATAATAAATTTTTACAAAACTTTGTTATTCACAAAACAGAATAATTTTGTACTAAATAATTTAATTTCTAACCGAAAACATGAATTTTCAAACGAGAAGATTAATTTTTTGCAGAAAAAGGCGAATTAAAAAAATATATGAATTTTCAAACAGTCTATTGGATTTTCAACTATAAAAGATCAATTTTTGGTCAAATAGTTGGATTTTCTTTTGAGAAAAATAAATGTCACCAAAAAATGAAATACTATAATTTTCAATCAAAAAATTAATTTTTTTACAAAAGACCCGAATGTTTAAAAAATAGTAAAAGTTTTAATCAAATAGATGAATTTTTAACCAAAGTGATGAATTTTTACCTGAAATAGTTTAATTCTTATTAAAAGAATAAACAACCAAGCAAAAGTCAAGGACTTTGAAAAAAATTTAAATTTTCAACCAAAGATTTCAATTTTCAACTGTAGACATGCACTAAACAATACATTTTTAACAAAGCACTTCAACTTTTAACCCAATAGTGGAATGTTCGACAAAAATGATTTATTTTATAACTTAAGGGCATGTGATACTTACAGTTTCCCCAGCTTTTTTCCACAAAAATAAAAATTTGTAAAAACAGAATTCGGAGATGCTATAAAATATCATAACGGACGTCCACGAAAATTTCCTTGAGGGATAATAACAAAAAAATTTGTTGTGCTAAATAAGAATTTTATGTATATGCATTATTTTGAGGTTACGTCGTTTTCCATCTCTGCCTTTTCGATCATTTGGAAATTATTAATGAAATAAACTTTTTTCATTGCCTGCAAACAAGCTTAGTTCCGGGAGATTAGTTAATATGTTTATTTATAAGTCCAAAGTTTTCGGCCAAAAATATTGTGTAGATTGGAAGTAACGCTCGGGTGAATTGTAACACACATAACCTTGAAATATTCACGCACGTTGTTAGCAATATAAAACATATTTTGATAAAAAAAAACACAACAAAAAATGTGGGGACGTCCGTTAGCATGTTTGCTATCATTTCCTAGATTTTGAAGGCAAGATATTTCTTATCCTAGGAAAAAGCCGGGGGAATCAAACACTGAAAAAATTGATACTATTTCCTAAGCTCTATGCAAATTAATCACATTTTGCTAAATTAAAACTTTTTTGAATTACCCTACAAGAAAAGTGAGTGGGGACGTCCGTTAGCATGTTCGCTATCATTTCCCAAATTTTTAAGACAAAATATTTATTATTATAGAAAAAATCCGGGGAATCAAAAACTGGTAAAATCGACAATTTTCTAAGTATCACATGCCCTTCAAAGATAAATTTTTAACAAAATAAAACGCAATAGTGTGTCAAACACGTACATATTTCTTGACCCGCACAGCAAATTTTTACGATGTAAATATATAATTATTGATATATAATTTATTTTAGCAACTTTTTTTATTCTGAAATTACTATATAAAGAGATTTTCAGGAAAAAATGGAGACAAAACTTAACTTTTTAAATAAATATCATAAATATTGTTTGAACAATGTAAATAATTGTTTGCCCCCCCCCCTCCTAAAAGGTTTCTGATTTTAAATAATATGAAAAAAAAATAAATAAAAATAATTAAAATTGGAGCTCTTGTTAAGGACTTCCAAATTTTGCCTGTTTTATGTATTCATTGATTATACTATTACATTATCTGCCTGAATTGCTTGAATTTATCAATAAGAGTTTGCATTTTGAAGAAAACTATTATGCTTTCCCAAACAATGTTCAAATTTGGAGCTATTATATACACATACACGCAAATGAATTTTAATTATAAATATTTTTTAATCTTCTTAGTATTCTTTTGGAGTGATTTTTGTTTGACTAATGCACATGGGGCACATGAAGTGAGATTTAAAAAGTGAGGTTATGTTCGAGAAAATATAAAAAGCATTTAATTTATAATGTTACTAATCCGGAAATTCGTACATTTGGTATAAAGTTGATCTCTATTTTCAGAATATAAGCAACGAATTATAAAATTCTAAAAAACTGTAAATAATTTTTTTATTCACATAAATAGTAAATGCGCTAAAAATGAGGATGCTTTCTTGAATACATTGCTGGAAATCTTCAGAAGCTAAAAATGAATTGTGATGTTGATTCTAGCAAATTAAAGCTTACCGTTGCCTGCACTGCGGATATAAGAAATCTCGCCAACAATTCTGTGATTCCGTACTCGCAATCTACTATTTGCTTTTGGCATTTAAAGTTATATGAAAGAAAAACAATATCACGAAGATAATAGAAATCTTTACATAATCTTGTCTAACCTTATCCGACCCGACGTAGTTCTGATGCGAGTCACGTCATCTGCCCCCTTGAGGCCACATGTGGAAAATCCGAACGGGCCCAGATTGGAACTCGAGAATAAGTTGCGCAATACAGAACTGGGGATTCTCACCTGTCAGTTCCTTTTTCGTGCTTTTTTCTGAAAGAATTATTAAATAAGGTCTTATGTATCTAAAATAGTCTTATTTATTTCGAAGTAGATACATCAGTAAGGTCGATTTTTTTTCGTGTGTTCTGTTGCTGATTCTGCATGTTTTACCGAAATTTGGTCACTTTAGCATCACGCAGTAGATGAGATCAGAATTATTCTCCTAATCTCGGGGAAACTTTCGCTAAAATACGTTAAATTTTCAACTGTTGCAAGTCTTATACCTGCAACAAATTTTAACTTTTGTTTTTGCTGTGTTATTTTAAATCTGGTGTCCCGATTTAGAACTCGAATTCACTCATATTTTGCCGTTTTTCCATTGCTGATATAGATACAGTTGCAGGCGATAGCTTTTATTCCATCGTAAGATAAACTTTCGCCAAATAGCACGTAAACATTAACAGTGGGAAATTTTATATGCAACAAAATTTAACTTTAGTTTTTTCTGTGTAGCCGATGGCAAGTAGTGAAAATTTTTCAAGAGATACCGAGAACTACCACAAATTTGGGAAAATTGTAAATAATAGAAATGACGAATAAATCTGAAATATTCCAGAAATTTATCTAAAATTTATAAATGACCCGAAATTCGAAATATCGTATAATTTTAAAAAATCTCAAATTTGCCGAAATTTTCTGCAATTTTTGGTAATTTATTCATAATTTATGTTAACTCATTGATACGAGATGGTCTAATTACTACTCTTTATCAGTCTGTCAAGCTTTAACTTATAACGAAATGCGTTTATGATTCCGACAGTTCTAAAAAGTAAAATTGAATCGAAATGCGCAAGCCCAGTATCTTAAACAAGTAACCGTGCACAAAGTGCGCAAACGCAGCAGCTGTAAAATGTATTTTATATAAACATGCATCGAAAAGTCAACATTCCATGGATGTGTCACAAAAAATAATTTTCATTTTACACCATGTAAAAGGAAAATAGCAATACTCACTCCTAGGAAATTTTCCGTATAAAATATAATTTCTTCTCCAACTACGAACAATGTGAGTAGACTAGGAGAGAGTCGGTTATGGCGCCGGGCTTTAAATGAAATGTCCTATAAATTATAATTTAAATGTGATTTTGATTTCTGTATTTTTTAGCGTGAGGCTCAAATTATCAGGTAATATATGTAATTACTTAAAACTAGTTTTCAAATACGCAATTATTTTACATTTTATTCATTCGTGGGTTCTTCATTTCAGACGGTATGCCCCATACAACACGGAGAAAAAGATATCGCACAATGATATCGCAAAATCTCTATATTGCAAGAAAGCACAATGTGATAACATACAATCAGGTCCCGGAGCTTCGTACGATACTATAATGTACTAATATCACAGAAAAAAATTAAGTTAAATTTTGTTAAGTGTCGTCTTCTATACGGCGTCCTTAGCAGGAATGGGAAAAAGGCAGAGTATGAGTTAGTTCGAGCTATTAATCGAGACACCAGATTTAAAACAATCACAGAAAAAAGGAAAAATTTGCTGCAGGTAAGACCTGCAACGGTTGATGATTAAACATATTTTCAATGAGGTTATAAAAATAATTCTGAACTCGTCGATGCAAAATGTAACTGACAGATGGGAATCCCCATTTCTCTCAAATGTAATGAAGTTAAACGACGCTAGATAGCGCTGGCGTCGTAATTGTCACTACATCTCGAATAAAAATGGAGCGATTATAAGATGAAAGATTATCCAGGCAAGTTTAAAAATCGGAAATTATCTTCGATTCATGTAAAGTTTATCTGACAAGGTTAATTTTGTTTCCGGTGAATCTTTGACTTGGAATCGATGTGAACTTTATATTTAATTTTTCCTGTGATCGTTTGTTCGCTACTCGAACCCTCGCGAGATCACAAAAGAAGAAACACAATGTGATGCGCAATAAACCTAAATTCTTACGTTATAGACTGCACAATTATGCGGTGTATAATGTAAAAACTTGCAATGTACGATATAACGATATTGCGCTATTATAATGCGATAATTACGATATATAGCGCAGGAATTACGGTCTATATTGTAATTCATGCGATATAGTTTTCTCAGTGAATGGGGTATACATGTAATAATTCTAATAATTCACATATAATAATTCTGGAGAGTATACATTACCGAAGTAAGAATTACTTAAGACATGATTAACACTGAATTAATGTTTTTTTATCAAATAAAGTTAAATATGTGGCAAAACCTAGTTATAACTTCTAGTTTCCTGAAGTGTTACTTACAAAACAAGAACAAATTGGACATAATTTTTGTATCAACCTTTTTTAGCGGTTTTATAGCGGTTTTATAGCGGTTTATAGCGGGCATGATTGCAAGTGACTGGAACGTCTGAAACCAAAAAATCAAACGAAATTAGAAAGAGTACATACTTGGCTTGGGTATTATGAATAGCTGACAAGGAAACCGTGTACCTGCACGTCGAGGCCATGCAGTGCGCGCTCTAGCCTCCATCTGGCACGACTACCGTAGATCTGCTCGAACTCCAAGAGTATTTCGAATTTTGACTTGCAATTTTCAGGGAATATTCCTCAAGAGTTATAGGTTCGAATGAGATAATAAAAAAAATCGATTTTGTGAACCCCAGAATGGGGGGGGGGGTCCCTTAAGACCCACAGGTTCTAAATTTTTAAATTAAAAGTAACCAGGTTTAAAATTTTCTAATTTTCAATTTCAAAATGTTAATACCTTTTATCTAGTTAGCTCTCTCATTTTTATGTCTGAGAAATATTTTTCCTGACACAAGCGTACGCCGTATTTAAATTTCTTAGCTAAGACAATAAAATTGAAACATTACCTCGATGGGTGAAAATAAAACTATTCCATAATATCGTTTCGACATTAAAAAGACGTAAAAGTTCATTTTTTACATTTTGTGGTTAATATAAAAAACGAATGTATACTTCTTTTTAATGTCAGATCAGAACCAAATGATGGTATTGTAGTCTTATTTGCACCCGTCCATCTGATATCTCTTCTCATTTTTGAGACGCAGCTAGACAAAAAGGTCTTGAAATCGAACTTAAGGCGAAGTATTTTTACTCGGGTGACCTGGTATGGGCGCACCCCAGTTGAGCCAGTGGTCAACCACCCTTGCCTTTCTCGTCCCGCATTGAGCCCAGCGGTTAAGTTGGCAATTTTCGGTGGTCCTGAATTGAGCATATGAAGCTATGAATTATCTTTTATTTTTTTTTTGCTTTTCAATCTCTTGTATTGTACTCGCGAAATGCTCTTAAAAATGCAAAATAGCAGTTTTATGTAAAATTCATGCTAAACACGGTATTGTTTAGAACTTTCCCAATATAAACTATTTTCCTTTGATGAGTGAAAAGTTTCCTAGTACTTTTTCACTAATTTTGAGTTGTTTAATTAATTATTATTGGTTTAAACAGTTTTTTGTGCTTGTTAGTCATGAGAATTTATTATATTTGAGACTAAATTATGCATTTCGGATGCATTTGGTAGAAATTAAACGCTTAGTTAAAAATTTAACTTTTTATTTGAAAATTCATATTTTTGGGTTAAACCCGCAACTCTTTTGTTAAAAATTCGTCTTTTTGGTTGAAAATTCAACCATTTAGTAAATAATTTAAATTTTTATAATAAATTCGCTTTCTAAAATGAGGATTATTATTTTTCATAATGAAAATTGAACAATGTAATTTTTGGACAGAAAGTAATCTTTTATAGTCTGAAAATGCAACTATTTCGTTGGCAATTCGTCTTTTCTAGTATAAAATTTAAAAAAATGATTTTTTAAAAATTAGAATTATTCCACATTTAGTTAAAAAGTGATCTTAAATTGATTGGTGAAAAATTATGTGTTTTTTTGAAAGTTCGTCCATGTTGGTAAAAAATTCAGCTTCATGGGTAAATAATATTATTAAAAAATTAAGATTTTTGGTTAAACTGTTTATTTTTTGGATAAAAATTCAGCTTTTGTAAGAAATTCTTTCTTTTATTTTCAAAATTCGAGAAGTTCGTAGAAAACTCGTTTTATGTGGGTTAAACTATTTTTTGTTTATGAAAATTGAATTTCTTATTTTTTTTGTAAGGGACAAGATATTATAAATAAGTAACAAAACTTTTTGTAGAAGTAGCTCTTTTCTGAATGCGCAAAGTGCGGTTCTTTGCGAGAAAAATTCCCCTGTGGTGACTTTTAGAAAAACCACCGTCATTTTGTTAATGTTCGAACGTTTTCAAATTCTCGGGAGAATTTCGAAATAAGTTGATAACTTTTATACCAAAATATAGAAATAATGCGAAATCAGCCTAGAAGTTATTGGCTAAGCTAGTTTCGAAGTAGTTTAGAGAAAAGTGTGGAAAGTAATTCTCAGGGATGGTTCTGGTACTGATTTTGGCGGTACTCGTTGATTTATCTACAGCTATTTATTATAAATTTTCTGTTGATTTTTCAAAGGTATTGTTTGTGCAGTCGTCGAATTCCTGTGTCGAAATCTGAGCGTCGGGAGTGCAATTCTGTATCACGAATGCTGAAAAATTGAGTTTATTTTATATTTCCAAAAATGATAACATTCGTGTAGAAATTTAGATGAGGATTAAGCAATGTAGAAAATTATAGGGTGACCGCAGGTCGAGGAAACCCTAAAAATCATGGAATAGTCAGGGAACTTTTTTGGTTAGGAAGAGTAAACAATTTTGAAAAAATAGCCTGTCAGAAAATTTCTGTAAAAAGCACTTTAAGTAATTGCCAAAAATAATCCGGACTGATGTATAATCACTTTAAGCCACTGCTTGAAATAAAAATGTTGCATTAGTAACTTTCTTCAATAAATTAATCCATTGGTTATCTGCTACCGAATCCAGGTCTATATCTATTACTGAATTTTATTGAATTATTTTGACAAATTTTGGGGTATATGAAAAAAATTTCTGAGTTTTTTAAAGATACTACAATAATTTAAAGGCATTTCAAACAATTTTTTTTAATTATAGAGTATTCTTAAAAATTCCATGAAATTTTCAAGAGCTTTAAAAAGTTTAAATGAATTTCAAAAGATTTCCAAGGATATCAAATATTTTAAGGCAATTTGAAAAAATGTCAGGGAATTTGGAATATATTTTTATAATTTTTAGAGATTTTTAAGTATTATAAAGGTAAAGTACATTTTCAAAAATTAAAAATTTGGTAAATTTCAGTTAGTTTTGAAGAGCTTTAAAAAGTTGCAAACGATTTCAGAAGATTCCAAAAAATGAAAATTTAAAAAAATTATTAGTTCATTTTCAAGAGCTTTAGAAAGTTTGAAAAGATTTCAAAAAATTTCAAAAAAATTAAAGTCCAATTTTGGAACCACCAATAAGAATATTGGTTGAAAAATAAAAAATTCTTCAAATAGTCTAAAATAGTTTTTAAAGCATGCATACCTAAATATTCATAGTTTCTTCTTCCTCTTCTTCTAATGCGGTTGGTAACAGGCGAAAAACGAGACACACTTGAGAAAGTCTAGCCTGGTTTGGAAACCTCTATTTTTGTATTGATTAATTTTCAAGGAGAGAAAATTTTGTTTTCTAACAACTTCTTTTCTCTTCGTTTCAATTTCTTCTAAGCTGTTCTGTGTAATATAACTTGAAGTCTGCGCACTGTTGAGGGATTTTAAAAACACTTCGATGTTTGGATGTGGTGACGAACACGCGTCATTGAACTTCGAGTGGAAGGATTCACATCCATTGGCTGTTCGCCAAAGATCTACAGTAGCCGATTCCCACACATGAGGAGGAATGAGTGCCTTCATGCCAGTGTAGTTTTTTATCAAGTACATTATGAGATAGTCCAATCATACATCTTCTGGCCGAACAGCGACTAAGCCCATAAACCCATTTCCTAATTCCTCATAATCCAAATATTTGAGTCCAAATACATACTCGTATCTAAGCCACTTTCCAAGGACTGACTCCTTATCTTTGTACTCACGACTTAATCCCAGTTGTTAAATTTTTTTCCACCTATAAAGAAAACGAAAAACAAGTAGAAAGCATTTTTTTTAAATTTATTTGCACTGAAATATATTTTCATGATTTACTTTATAATTAAATCCTTGAACTATGATTCGAACGTAAAAATTCAATTAGAGTAATTCCATATCCAATCATCTAAAGACTTTCATCTATTGTTAGTAATTCTATCTGTTCATTATTGGTTGAAAGAAAAACCTTCAACTTAATTTTGGAAAATCCAAAAAGTTTAAAAAAATTTTCAGGTAAAAAATATATCTTTATACCTATATATCTTATCGTGAATTTCCAATTTTGAATATTTCTTTAATTCTTTGAATATTTAACAACTTTAATGGTCGGCAGGTTCGTCATTTTTGTGAATTTTGTATATGAGATGTTATTACTGATCATCTTCACATCTTTTCGAGTGATCAATTTGACAGATCATCATCCAACTTTTGGTGAATAATTTTCGACGGCTCCAAAAAACTGGTTCATCTCCTAATGTGTATAGGCATGCCGAACAATTATTTTTAGTATATCGCCAAGACTTTTCACCTGTCGATTTCAACACAGACACTTCCTTGCATTTAAAGTTATTTAAAACCAAAAGCACTTTTCCTTTTTCACTGAACACAAGTTTCCAATTAATTTTCACTACAGATGTGCACTCTTCAAAATTTCAGAGTAAACTGAATTACATTTCTACTTTTCCAAAGACTGTGCTTTCCAGAATTCTGGTGACAAAGGTAGAATTCAGAGCTCACAGACCTGAAACGCCGCAACGATGCCGCACGAGGGGAATCGTCCCCCGCCAGGTGCCAGATGGTGGATGAAATTTACCCCCACCATACCTACCGTTTGGGAGCCGCAAAACAGAAAGTGCATGATTACCACTGTGAGTTCGTATGTAAGCCGAAAATGCACGAT
>NC_046664.1:120003622-120004649 GCF_010883055.1 Belonocnema kinseyi
GAAAATTACTTGAAACCTATTAAAATATCCTAAAATATATCAAATCGCTTAAAATGTCATATTAAATTACTGTAATCAATTGAAAATTCCTTGCAATCTTTTGATATTCTCTAAAATTTTTCAAATCCTTTAAAACCTTTTGAAGCACCTACAACTTATTTTTTTTCAAAGATTTCTAAAGTATTTAAAATTTTTTAAATAACCCTTTTATAATTAGATTAGTTCTTTGAAATTCCTATAAATTATGGAAATCAGTTAAAAATTCCTTGACATTTCAAAAAATATTTCAGGGTATGTTTCAAATTTCAAGATATTTTTAAGCGCTTTAATAAATTTAAAAGATTTTTAAGGATTTTAAACATTTGAACATATTTCTAAAAATATCAAGGAATTTTCAACTGATTTTTATAATTTAAGGGAATTTCAAAGAATTTAAGCAATTTTAAAAGGGTTACTTAAAAAAATTTTAAATACTTTAGAAATCTTTATAAAAAGTTCTAGGTATTTGAAAAGATTTTAAAGGACTTGAAAAATTTGAGAGAATTTTAAAAGATTCCCAGGAATTTTCAATTGATCACAGTAATTTAGAATGATATTTTAAAGGATTTGATGTATATTTTAGAATATTTTAATAGATTTCAAGTAATTTTCAAATTATTTTAATAATTTAGTATGAGATTTTAAAGGGTTTGAAATATTTCAGGGTATTTATTGAATTGTAAGATATTTTCAAGAGCTTTAAAATTTTTTTAAAGATTTTAAAAGGTTTTTAAGGATTTTTAATATTTGAGGATGTTTTGGAAGATCTTAAGGAATTTCCAACTTATTTTTATAATTTAAAGGAATTTCAAAGAATTTTAACAACTTTAGCAGGGTTATGTAAAAAAATTCAAAAGTACTTTAGAAATCTTTAAAAGATGCCAAAGTCTTTCAAAATATTTTGAAGGTTTCGAAATATTTGAGAGTATTATAAAACGTTCCAAGGAATTTTCAATTTTTGACAGTAATTTAATATGAGATTTTAAAG
>NC_046664.1:120004749-120011294 GCF_010883055.1 Belonocnema kinseyi
AGGATATTTTAAAACATTCCAACGAATTTTCAATTAATTTCAATAATTTCGAGCGATTTCAAAGAATTTTAACATTTTTTTCTCATATTTTTTTTGGTTGTTCATTCATCAATTAGTTGGATAAATTTGTTTTCTGAAAATGTAACTATTTTGTAGAAAATTTTTTTTCTTTTTGGTTAAAAATTATTTTTTTTAACAAGAAATTTAACTATTGTATGTTTAAATGAAAAGTGATCGTTTTTAGTTATAATTTTTTGTATTTTATTGAATACTCTTCTTTCTTGGTAGAAAAGTAATCTTTGTTGTCGAAAATTTAATTATGATTAAACATTAATTTTTTGCTCAGAAAATTAGTCTTCATGGAAAATAAATTTCTTTTGTGCAACGTTCATGTATTTTATTAGAAATGCCTTTTTTTAGTATACAATTTAGCTTTTTGGATCGAATCGTGCATTTTCGGCTTACATACGAACTCACAGTGGTAATCATGCACTTTCTGTTTTGCGGCTCCCAAACGGTAGGTATGGTGGGGGTAAATTTCATCCACGATCTGGCACCTGGCGGGGGACGATTCCCCTCGTGCGGCATCGTTGCGGCGTTTCAGGTCTGTGAGCTCTGGTAGAATTAGGCTAATTTATTACTTTATTATTACGTTATCTGAAGCTGAAAACTATTAAACTGGCGCGCCATTTTAGCGCCATAACAAGATCTTCACCGCCTCTCAATGCGCGTAATGGAAATTATAAATGTAGTGGAAAATTTGAGAAAAAATTACAACTGCCTATCAATATTCAAAGAGAATTTTATTAAAAATAATCATTATATTGTTTAAACAATCAAGTTGTTCAACTTTGATTATTTACTATCTATTCAGAATAAAAAATGGAACTAAAGCGGAAATTTTAAGAAAAAGCCACAGCTGCCTAGCATTATTCAAAGAGAATATCATTAAAAATAATTATTATATTGTTTAAACAATCAAGTTGCTCAACTTTGATTATTTAGTGTATACTCAGAATGTAAAGTGGACCTAAAGTGGAAAATTTAAGATGTTGGTTGTCAATTCTAATTTTTGAAATGAATAAGAAAATCGGCACAAATTTAAAATGTAAAATATAAGAAGTTTGTTTGACGAGTGGACTGTATTTGAATTATTTGGAGTGGAGGACTATTTCCACTAAAAGTTTACATATCGAGGCGTCCTAACAATAGGATGCCAACGCGCGCGATCGACTAGATGATACTTAATCAAAAATAGAAACAATAAAAAGCTAACCAAGAAGTAAGAACTAGAAAGTTTTAGATCGCGGAATTGAACAGGATGCGGCTAGAAGTTGGCCAAAACTAGAAGATGCTCGCTCGCTCCATCAAAACATTAAAGTGCTATCTCGGGCGAGCGAAGCATGAAGGTGCCACTTCTCGCTTATAAACTAAACGCGAGAAGTGGCAACCTTCATGCTTTGCTCGCCCGAGATAGAACTTTCATGAATTGATGAGGAGAGTGAGCACCTTTTAGTTTTGGCCAACTTCTAGCCTCATCTTGCTCAATTACGCGATTAAGACTTTCTAGCGCTAACTTCTCGGTTAGTTTTTTATTGTTTTTATTTTTGGTTAAGTACCGTCAAGTCGTGTCGCGTGTGTTGGTACCCTACCGTTAGGACGCCTCGATATAATGCGGTTGTGCTGACTCGAGGCAACGAGTTGCATCGGTCAGTTGTGAGAGAGATGTTCTCCTGAGAAAAGATAATGAAAATCTGACATACAATGAAACGGACTCAATGTCTCTTAGCCATGTAAATTTGGCACGAAGCCGCCTTCGGTTGCCTTCGGAGATTTCCGGATGTCTGTACCGGTCAACCCTCTATTTCAACAAAGCAACCCTTTATTTCCGATCGCAGTCGGAAAAAGGCGAAGTGAAAAATCCCCGGGGAAAACCAGGAAGGAATCATACAGAGACCCAACTGCCAGTGGGAAACCATATGAAACCTGCAATAGAAACATTACCGTAAGTGATACGCACATTACAGGAAGATCTTAGATTTGAGTGCGCAGGTGCAGTATTTTCGGTACTTGTTTGAAAAATTTGTGAACAGATTTTGAGAAGGAAACGTATAGGTAAGTACCTTTTAAATTTGTAATACGATATATAGGCTAAAGATTCTCAAGGCTCTGAGAAGCTCTGAGAAATTCTCCGCAGGCACTCAGGTAGTGAGTAAAGGTTAAATTTCTAAATCATTTCTATTAAAATTAAATGACAGTTAGGTAAAACAATAAAATATATTAGACGTTTATTGTACTTACAGTGAAGGTTTTAAAAAAACGAAGTGTATTTGCCTTCTTCGGCGTGTAACTTCGTCCACAACCCGGAACTTGACACCTCATGGCTTAGAACACACTTCTGAAACTTGCATCAAAACAAATAAACAGAACCTCTCAACTTACGTCCATTTGACAAAGTTTCTCACTTGCACACTTTTCCATATATAGGAAGAGGACAACTGCGCACCTGCGCACTCAAACTAAGGTCTTCCTGTAATGTGCGTATCACTTACGGTAATGTTTCTATTGCCAAGTGGGGGAACGGAGTTAGGTCTCCTTATTATTCCTTCGTGGGGAAAACCCACGAGGATGACGCTCGGTATTTAAGGTCCAGGGGTGCCTGGTTATCCTAAAAGTACCATAAAAGACATAAACATTAAAAACCTAAGAGTTACTAGACGGATTAAATCGGTAAAAGTTTCTAAAATCATCATAAGTCTAAGTCGGTCTTGTCGCAAATAAATGTAAATAAGGAAATTGTAATGGTTGAAATTTGTGCTGGTAAGAAACGCCTTGTAGAAACGTCCTTCTTTAAAATATAATATAAAGAGTGAAAGTTTTCCCGTTCGTATTACATTTTTAGAAATATAAATATTGTTCAGGACTGAACATGCCGACCTCCTTGAACTATCAAAGTTTAATGAAAGAAAATTCATTACATAAATTCCGCAGCAAAAGCCTAGGGAGCTGGAGTATTAAAATCAAACATATTTTAATTCGTGAAACAAAGTAATGTTAAAATCGTACAACATAGTATCGACGTTTAGACTTTCGATGCATACAATATTCTAAAAAGAAATTTGAAATCCACATGACATCAAAGAAAAAGTTGAGTTTCTATTATAAACATATGTATGGGTGGTTCATAAAAATCGAGTTTTTTATTTTTCGAGTGGCGTATCGCGTTAGTTTGTTTCTCTGGGTGAGGAAATACTCTCCTAATTTGGGTACGGATATTAATTATAAGATAGATATATAAGCATAATTTTACCTGTAAATATTTTTGGTAAAGACTGAAAAAATTTTTGGACATTCCTCGTAGAAATGATTAAAAATATATAATGGAAGAGAAGAAATTTTTTAACCTGGGATCCACAAGAAATATTTTAAAGAAATTTCTTTGACAACCCAGGTGGAAGAATTTTTACAAAATAGTACAAAAAAACTAACATCACTTGTATGCAAATCTACAAATTAATATAATAAACTACATCTCAAACTACAGGAAAGTACCATTACTGATATTATTCCAACGAAGTTGGTACTTTGTATTTTATTTATATTGTTGTATTTATAGTAGTTTTATTTTTCTCCGAGAATGTACGAAAAAGTACAACTACAAGTACAGGAATTCGTGTATACTTGAAGTGACGAACGTTGATACAAACGAAATTAAATAATTTTTTTCTGAATTTTGTGAGCCTTGTCTTGGTTAAGACGGTCAAATTGTTTGCAGCTCATAAATGAGATTAAAATTGATGAATTAAGAATTTGTTATTATTAAATTAGTTATTGTGAGCTAACGTTTGCTTTCCTTAAATCACCCGGATTGAAGTCTAATACGGAGGGTTTCATCTTTGCATGCCAAGACGGTGTCATTTCCACCTTAACATACCGTCGCCACATTTTGAGCCAAGACATTCCCGATGATAGCTGCAGGGCGTGCCATGCACACACCGAGCATTTAGCTCACATACTGTCTAGTTGTCCAACTCACGCGGGAACGACCTACATTCAACGGCACAATGCGGCACTTAGAGTGCTTTATTACCATCTCTGTCACTCTTACGGCATTAACCTTAATATCGCTCCTCTAAATGCTCCTAGGGAAATTGAGTCAATTCTCGAGAATGGAAAGTGCCGCATATACTGGAACTTTATATTCTCGACAATTGTTTTTGTTGCTCACTCGAGGCCTGACATGGTTCTTCTTGACTTCGAGAAGCGAACCATGTTCGTTATCGAATTTTCGACACCAGCTGACAAAAACATGATAACCACGGAGAATGAAAAGAAAAGGAGATGTAAGAGACCTTATAAGGGAGTTGCAACGATTGTACCTGGAATATTCTGTTAAACTAATCGTCCTTATCATCAGCGCTCTTGGAGGTGCCAAGCTTTCACTCGTTTATAGCCTGAAAAGCATCCCAGCGTCATGTTCATGTTCTCAGGGTGCACGAAACTTTTGCCGGATCGTCGTATTGTTTCCGTTACAGACTGTAACCACTTATCTCACGGTTGTGAGACGTGGTTGTGGCTGAAATTTTACCGCGATTATGCTGGAAGTGGGTGCAATTTTTCAGATTAGCACTCGCTCCCGGCGAAATCCTGCGGTTGTCCTTATGACAAATTTTTAATTATATATATATATATATATATATATATATACAGTAAAACTTCTATAATTCGAACCGACGATAATTCGAAGTTTTTTGTCGGTCCCTGCCAAAACTCCTATTCTTTCGATGTTAAAAATATCCTATAATTCGAAGTTTTCGATAATTCGAATAAAATTTGGGGTCCTGAGAGAGTTTATAGTTTCGATAATTCGAAGTACAAGAGTATACCTGAGTTCTAGCTGCTTCAAGCATAATCCGGCAACAATGAGCAGATGCAGAGAATGTCTCATTGTTTTGAGAAAAACGATTAAATGTAATGGATTGTCAAGTAATTTTTCTATCTTTTCTGCTTATTCTATTGAACATCTTTGCAGGATTTTTGGAAGATGCGGAAACTTTGTACCCCGTCTCTAAGATGGTTATACACAACGAAAAATTGACTATGTTGTCCAATATACTTTCAAAGGTGGTATATGGGGCAGAATACGTCAAAGTATTCCCACCGAAAATTAATTTTTTTTTTTAGATCTGGTCGAAACTTGGCTAAATTATAGTACTAGTCGAGGTCCTAGTGTACCTACATTAATTCACCAGATCATAGGTTTATTTATCAACCGTTTGTCAGTATACAGGGGTCTGAAATGTTCTAATTTTCACGCGTTGCTTCACCTTCACGTTGGTATAACTTCTTTTGGGATGATCCGATTCGACTTTAAGACTTAAGACTATACTTTAAGACTATACTTATACGACTTTAAGACTATACTTCAAGACTATTATAAGGATATATTTCCTTAATTATTATTTTTTGTTTGAAAATCTAAATTGAAATTGATTTAAAAAAAAACATATTAAAGAAATGTTTATCTCTAAAAATAGATTTTTTATACTCTTTTATATCATGTAGAATAAAAAGTGGATCGGCAATGTTTCTTTGATCAAGCTTACATTTTTACGCTCATTATGATTGAAATAAAAGGTGTGAGATGTAATATATAATGTAATTTATATATTTTTGCGTATAAAAGAGATATTTTTTTAAATAGAATTTTTGTTAAATATTGTTTTTTTCTCAAACAATTTATTCCAATTTTGATTTAAAAAGAATAATAACAATAAAAATATATCGTTTTAATAGCCTTAAAGTAAATAAAAATATCTGTTCAGAACACAATAATAAAAGTCCAATCGGATCATTCTTAGAGAAGTTACACTAACGTGAAGGTGAAGGAACACGTGGACAAGTGAAAACTTCAGGCCCCTGTATATTTGCAACCGGTACAATATCAAGAGAAAGAATTATGAAACGTTAAATTTAAGTGAAAAAATAAAAATGAATCATTCATTTCATTATTCTTATTAATTATTATTCATAATTATTATTATAAAGTTAATTTTTTATTTATTTAGATATAGCCTGAAAACAAAATTATTCGATAATTTGAATTTTTCCGACGCCCTATGCCACTTCGAATTATGGAAGTTTCCCCGTGTAGAAATTATGCCCGGGTTCGGGCCGGATTCCAGTAGGGTTGCCCTGCTTGTATTCCGAATCTGGTCAGCCTGCTAGGTCGGATTCTAGTTGGTTTCGTCACGCTGCGCTAGTCGGATCCGCGCCGGGTGTACGTAGTCGGCTCCCGGCCGGGTTACCCGATCGGATCCCGGATACAAATAGGGTAACCCTGTCAGAATCCGACCGTTTTTTGACTGGCGTCCTTGATCGCATATTACTGGAAAATTTTTACCACGGTGAACACATTCTACCAACTGGCAGAGATAAGAATCTTTGTCAGCACTTATTTCCACTTGTAAAAAGATGTTAGAATTTTAATTTAAGAACTGCATTCGTTATAATAAATATATTAACTACAAACATTGATTCAATGT
>NC_046664.1:120011394-120013954 GCF_010883055.1 Belonocnema kinseyi
AATAATCCGCTTGCTCCAGAAAATTGGATACAATTTTGTGAAATTTAACAAATTTCTTAACGGATAAACTGGCGTCAACTGACGTTTTACTGCGTTTTTAGCGTTAAAGACTCCGGAAGTCGCCGAATCGTTATTACATAGATACATTAAAAATAAGCAAAAATCGTATCACAAAAAAATAAGTATAATTTCACTGGGAAAAAATAACAATACAATTAAAATTAGTTTAATTTTTCTTTCATAATGGATAAAAGAAAACACCTAAAGCACAACAAATTGGTCTTTTACCTATCAGATATTCACAAACGACCCACTTACGGCATTTTGTTGTGGATATTTCTTTAGATGTTTTTAAGGTTATGATACTTCTATTATGCACCACTTTTGGCCCGACTGGGTCCCGGTGGGAACTCGGTCAGATCCCGGCCGAGCAATGAACAAAATAGTATCCCGGTTTGACCCGGTCTGATTCTGGTCAGAAACTTTCTTTTGGTCGAGTCACTGTATATATATTAAAAATTTGTCATAAGGACAACCGCAGGATTTCGCTGGGAGCGGGTGCTAATCTGGAAAATTGCACCCGCTCCCAGCGAAATCGCGATAAAATTTCAGCCACAATCACGTCTCACGACCGTGAGATGTATATATATATATTTGATTTTATAATATTTATTTTTGCAATGAAAAATATCAAACTAGTATATAGCTCCACTATTTCAAGAATTACTATTGTGAATAAATAATTGTACTCATACCAAAAGAAAGTGTCTATAATCACTAGAAAAGACTGTGAAATTTAAAAAACTCAATAGGAAAGAAATCCATTAACCTTATTTCTTACTTTTCCTATATAAAGAAGGAAAATATGGCATGTTCGAAACACGGAAAAGAAGTACACTATAAGATATACTCGGAAAAGAGATGAAATATTACTCTTTGGCGCATAAACAAAGCCTTTTGTGCAACCACAGAGTATTTCTTACACTTTGAGAGAAATTAGTGAACCTCACTGCATCAAAGTGCAAGATTTACTTTGTGAAAGTGTAAATCTGTATCCATTTCGAATGGGGGTGAGTGATAATTTAACAATGTTACCCAGTAATCCCTACTTTGTAGCGAGCGCTAGATACAGCTCACATTTTACACTGCGTATCTCGCAAGAGTAGAGGTTACACTTTTGCTCAGTAATCTTTGCTCCTTCTGGGAGGAAAAATTAAAGTTTGACATCAGAAATCTCTCTCATCAACAAGCAAAAGTCACAGTTGTGCCATATTATGGAATCGTCGGTAGACTTTTCATTAAAGCAGCTCGATAAAGATCATGTACTATAATGATCAATTTACAAAAAAAAATGTTCAAATTTTAATAATTGCAGTCAATTTATTTTTGAAATTATGCAGTTGCATGTACCGTCATTTACAAACATAATCGAACGCTTAAACGCTATGAAAAATCGCATCCGCTAGGGATTCGAACCCTACTTAAACAACCTAAAACCTAAGCCTATATCGGACGCTCTAGTTAATTATGCTAATTTATCGCTTGGATTTTGTTGACCAAATCTCAGTCAACATTTTAAGCTGAAAAGTCAGGGTTAACAGAGGAATATTTTCTTCTATTTTTTCTCTTTACACATTTTATTTGAATAGGTGAATTTAAAATTGTTTCATGAAAATATTTCAATTTAATTAATTTTAATTTAAATAAATAAATGTTTCATTCAAACATTAATTTAATTTATGATTTCTGTTTAAATTCTGATTAATATTCTAACTTTGAAGTTGAATTTGAGCATTGAATAGAATTCTAGCTGAAATTAGAAGAAATAAGTCTTAAAAATGAAAATTTTTAAATGCTAAGAATTTTATAAAATTTTGCTAAAAGCTAGTAATTATTTATACATTTTTACAAAATATAAAAATGCACATTATGTGATATAATAAATAATAAAATAGTATAATAAATTGCAAACATAGATAAGTTAAGTAAACGGTGTTTATTTACATATATTTTTTTATTCCTGGACAATATCTGAAAGGTTGCAGTGTATACAGAATAAGATATCTAACAAACAGAAACGAAATTTGTTAGAAGACCGAAATAGCATTCCGCAAAATCGAAATCAGCCTATAGAGATAAAAACAAAAGTTACACCCTAGCTTAAGTGTTTTTGATTTGAGGCCAAAAAAGTATGATTAAACACAATTATTTCCGATAAATAAAATGTGGAAGTTAACAATCTCCAAGAGATTCCAAGCTCGTTGGTTTTGAAAATTGTATTTAACTAAATAAGAATAAAAAAGAGCTTATGAAAAAAACTTTTTCCGTTCCGGGAAAATAAAAATTTACTGTGGCGGTATCGCACTGTAACGGTGATAAAAATGTTAAAAGTGGCTTTTAGAAGAAATTTAAGATTTTAGGTTGGAATTTAATTATAATATAAAATATAAATCAGACGAATGGAAACATAAACACTATGTTTACGGGTACCTTCGAGAATAGCGCGAACTCGCGATCTGTCGGTGGTACTGTAACGCTAGTCACTAGCCCCACAATAATC
>NC_046664.1:120014054-120015233 GCF_010883055.1 Belonocnema kinseyi
ATGGAAACATAAACACTATGTTTACGGGTACCTTCGAGAATAGCGCGAACTCGCGATCTGTCGGTGGTACTGTAACGCTAGTCACTAGCCCCACAATAATCCCACAATAATCCGACAATAATCCGTGAAATGTTGATTTAAGAAAATAATAATATTATCAAAATAGTTCACTTTTGCACAAAATAGATGAATTTTTAACAAAAAGAATCCACTTAATTAAAAAATTCATACTTTTTAAATGATGCTTTATTCTTTTTGTTAAAAATTCATCTATTTTGTGCAAAAGTGAACTATTTTGATAATATTATTATTTTCTTAAATCAACATTTTTAACTGAAAATTGAACCATTGAACTGTTGGTTGAAAATCGATTTTTTAGTAGATAATGGATCTATTTTGTTGAAAATTAATCTTCTTGGTTGAAAATTCATCTTTTGATCAAATAATTGATTATGCCCGGTGGAAAGTTGAACCACTGGATTAAAAATTCATTTTGTTATTAACATTTATCATTTTAGTTGAAAATTTGTGTCATATTGTACTCAATATGATACCCGCGCGCGTCCGAACTTGTTGGACAGCACTCGAGGTCAGAGCGCGGTTACAAAAAAATCAATCACTTTTGAACTACTGCAAAATACAAACTTTTTTTTCACCAACATTCTCTAAATAGATTGTAGAATCTATTGGAACACGGACAAATTCTTTCACAGGCAGAGAAGTTTAATTAATTTTCAATTGTTTAAAAGAAACGATTATTTAAACAATAAAAAATTATTTTTACTACCGAACAATTTTTTAGCGCAGAGTATACTTCGTAAAAAAATGCTCATTACTCAATTATTGAATTTTCATGAACCGTTCGCGAGTAATCCATTTTTGAAAAAAATGATCAATAACTTTGATTATTAATAACTTTGCAAAAATAATATTTTTTCAAAAATATTTTAGTAGAGTTATTTTAGTATAAAAACAAAACGAAAACTGTATAAATTTATTGAAAATAGGACTATCGATTTAAAAGTGGCACACTTGAGATATTTTGGCCCTTGTATAAAGAGTGCTGTGTTACATCACGGATTATTGTGGGGCTAGTGACTAGCGTTACAGTACCACCGACAGATCGCGAGTTCGCGCTATTCTCGAAGGTACCCGTAAACATAGTGTTTATGTTTCCAT
>NC_046664.1:120015333-120019633 GCF_010883055.1 Belonocnema kinseyi
ACATTGAATCAATGTTTGTAGTTAATATATTTATTATAACGAATGCAGTTCTTAAATTAAAATTCTAACATCTTTTTACAAGTGGAAATAAGTGCTGACAAAAATTCGTTTTAAAATATGGTTTATGCATTCTAAAATTTCCAAAAACTATAAATACATACATTTGAATGTAGTCTTCAACGTGAAAAAACAAAATATTACGCGAAGAAAAATTGTAATCGATTTAAATTATTCATTTAATAATTATTTTATTGATATTTCTGTTAACAGTTCGTGTATTTTACATTTGCAAAACGTCGTATGATAATAAATAATTAATATATAATAATAAATAAATAAATAATAAATAATTAGAAGAATAGAGCTTAAAATTTTGTACTTTAACTTTTCTGAACTGTAGCTTATGAGGATGGCTTTTTCATCGAGTTTCAACTTGTCGGCTTAGTGCAGTGGTTAGCATTCCCGACTGCTAGGCGATAGATTTAGAGATAGATTATGTAGGTTCGATACCCCATAGCGTTAGAAATTTTATTTGTAATATAATGTTTCAAAATGTAATATATGTATTCACTCTAAACAGGACTATTAATATCTGCAGACAAAATAATCACAATCAATTAATATTTATTTTTTATATAACTTTTTTGCCATATGGTTAGAGTATATTAGTACGGTACTAGTTATCACTGACGCAGTACTGCCGCCCAAGGTGAATTTCCTATTGGAATAGTACTGTGCTAGTAGCAATATCCAGTGCTGGCCCAACACTTACTGCCCAGTACAAAATAGTGTTATGATCTCAGAGATATGCCAGTATAGGTGCCAGCACTGGCAAAAAAAACCAAGAGTGCTTTCATAGTGGCAACCATGAGGGAAGCCCATGCTGGGCCCCCATGGATTAGCATGTCGTTTCCATAAGGAACCACGTCTGGATTGCCCTCATGGATTCCACAAGGCATGAGGGCAATCCATGTGGACCAATTTTTAGCGTGTACTTTTCAAATGTAGTGCCCATTTTATATCATGTAGTTACGTACAGATACTCTGGTAACGTATATCAATGTTACAATGTATTCCCAAACACTGGCGCTGTCACACTTGCGTCGTATCCACATACGGCAAAGAGTCTGACAGCCATTGTAGATTCCCAACCATGTAATTCTCGTAGCCAATCAGGGCCTTGAATTCTCTCATGGATGTATGAGACATCATTTTAGTGTGAATAATCATTTAAGTTAAACAGGGAGCGAACTCAGATAATTGCGAGATTTGTGAGGTTACGTTTGACAACAATCAATAATGGTAAATATATTATTTCTGTATTGCAAGATTCTTCATTCTTGGCTTCGTCATAAAAAGAAAATGTTTGCCTTTATGATACCAAAAGTTCAAGCTGATACCAAGAATTGAAGAAATGCAAAAATCAACTAGTGATTGCATACATTACAAAAAATAAGACTTAAAAATCAGAAGATTGTGTTTTCGAAAAATGGAAAAATGTCAGAATTATTCAACTATATATATATATATTTTTTTTAATTGATTCTTTATTGAAAAATTATTAAGACACCAAGCACGAAATATGTATTATTATTCGAGAAGAAAGAAATTAGGTTCTGAAATATCATCATTCAAGGTGACCGCCGCACCGGGAAACTGGGAAATGATAGTGAATTTTTTCTTTGACCGGGAATTTTTCAAGTTTTTAGAAGAAAAATCTATCCAATCACTTGAAATATCAAGAATTTTAAATCACAATAAATCTAATACAATATAAAATAAGTTTTATTTAATTTTTTTTTAAATGCTAAGCGTAATTTTTAACTTTTTAAATCATGAAATCATTAAGTTTACAATGTGTAATTCTAAAATCTTTTACCAAAACAATTTTACATTTTAGATTTTCATTGTTTAGTGTACATTTTCCATTTAAAGAATTTTAAAGTGCAGTTTTTAAGGCTTACTTAATAAAAGATATAAAGCTTTCGCGATTGAAATTTTGTTGACAAAAAACGTTTTAAGTTGATCAACTGTAAATATAAATTAATTAATGATTTTTAAAATTGAACTGTAGTTCGTGTATTCGAAATTGAACAATAATTGAATTATTTTATCGAGCGATTCTAAATCAGTAAAAATTAAGCCAGTTACAGATTTTGACATTAAAAATTGAACTACTTCAATTCGAAAGCCTTAGTAGTTAGTCAAACGTAAACTTCGGACTGCCCGTGTAGAAATTCAAATAGGGAACTAGTCTGGTTCCCGACCATTCGACCTCACTTAAAGTCGGAGGCTAGTCGGGTCATCTGACTAGCCCCCGACCAGTAGCGTGACGGTAGATTAGTCGGGGGCTAGTCAGGTGCCCTGAATTATACTAGTCGGGGCCTGATCGGGTACTAGTAGAGGTCATATGATAATACATCCGCGTGGAATATTAACGAAACTCCCCAAAATTTGTGTCACATTCCCTAAATGTTTGTCAAAATACTTATTATTTATGGAAATCTCCATAAACTTTTTTGAAATATTATAAGTGCTCAAATTTACCCAAGATTTGAAATGATGTCTTAAACACTCGACGCGTCATCTCTGTTATGCGAGAGGCGGCACGTCGCGCCCTTGCGGATTTTCTATAAAGATACCAGTCAAGAATTGCAAGACTCAAATTTTTTCTTTCCAATTTCAACTACATAAAGGATTAAACTTTCTTTACGTATGGCAAATCTTTCAGATCAATATAAAAATAAGCATCTGTACAAATTTAGAGTCTCATGACTTTCGGCAGACTTTTCACCTACATTTGTATGTATCTTTTCCAATATGGATTTTCTTAAAATTCCATACAAATGTATGTATAAATATTCCTAGAAATTCGCAATTTTCTAAAAAATACTACAAAAAATAAGATTACGTCTTTTTGAAGATTTTGCTCGTTGTTTTTATAAAAAGTTTATTTTTGTACAAAATGATTAACTTAATAATTATTTATTAAGTATCTTTGAGATGAATTTAACATTATTAAATCTGTTCTCCAAAAAACGATGTAAAATTATTGTTAAATATATTCTTAGTGTTTTAGAATAAAAAAAATCATTAGTGAACAAAAAGGCACGACTAGCCGTTGACCAAACACCGAGCAGGCCGCGACTGTAATTTTGACAACAAAAAGCCCAACTAGTCCCCGATTAGTCCCCGACTGGATACTTTGTCAAAATTAATAACCCCACTAGCCCCCGATTAGTGCCCGCCTTGTAATAAGGCCAAATGGGGTTATTTCCACACGGGTGTAACTTTATAAACATTCTGTTGTTTCAGTAGAAAATATACCATTTTTAACCTTTTCAATTTAAACATGTTTAATTGAGAAAAAGGGCAATTTTTTAATAATTATCAATGTTTGAGTGTTTTTTTAAAATGTAATATTCAAAATTAAATAATTCGAAACTAAATTATTTGAAACAAAAAGCCTTGAATCGTTAAAATTTCAGAGAGCTAAACTCAAACTTAGAACGTCACAATGTTAATTTTATTGTTCTGTTCGAAAAAATTTTATTTATAAGTGAAAATCTTGAATTTTGATGTGTGAATAACAGAGAAAAATGTATTCATTTAGAAAAAATGCAAGTAAGTTGAGGAAATACTTCTAATTTTTGTATTAAAATTGTGAACCTTTTAAGGATTATAAAAGGTTTTAATATAGTAAAAAATTTTTCTTAAGATTCGTGGTAAAAAATAATCATGTAAAGATTCCAAAGCATTAAAAGAATGTAGATTTTTAAAGATTTTGATACAAAATTTCGTAGGTTTTTCGGTATTTTAAAAGATTTCGAGAGCATGAATTTTTTTTGGGGTACTTGGAAATATTTAAAGTGATTTTTATGTAAGAAAATATACTTTTATAAAATGTTTTAAAAGGTTTAAACAAGAAATCTCTATGTATAAGTAATAATTGAACAATTATTCGTTTGCAACGACTCAAAATTAAAATAATTCAACTTCCCAATTTAAAACGTGTTCGATAAAAAATTTTAATTTTTCAGTTTTTAATGCTTTTAACTTGAAATTGCTTGAAGTGATATAATTTTTTAAAATTTATAAACTTGTTGATTTATTCTTCAATTTAGGACATTGAAAATGATAGCGCTCATTTATAAATAATACAAGTTTTGATTCGTTAAAACAATTTTCTCATACAAATAATTTTTTAAGAGCAAGAAAAAATCTGCCTCAGACCGGATTTGAAACGGGCTAAGAATAACTTGAAAATTATTATTAAACTCCCCCTTGAGAGTGGAGGTCA
>NC_046664.1:120019643-120026083 GCF_010883055.1 Belonocnema kinseyi
CTTCTCTGGATCCGTGTCTGCTTAATTATGTACTTAATTGAATTTATCCACTTGAAACCCAGTATAATTTATGGTCAACTAGAAACGAATATAATGCTTTATTATTTAGAATTAAACATTCCTGCCAAAATTATTTTAAATTTGTGTAAAGTGAAATTACCTGGCTCTTCTAAGAATTGACCAATATGCATGTATATTAAATTTACTACGCAGCCTCTTAATAGCTATTACACAGACCGAGTTCTTAGATTTACTATACAAATGTAGAGTAAATGTATATTAAAATTGCAAACATTATTAACAGTGCACCTTCTTTTTACTGGCACGGAAAAAATCGAGCATGGCTGTTTCTTGTATTTAATACATGAAGAATTTCGTATACCTTATGAATCAGAATACATCCTTAATAGAGATTTAAGAATATTATCCATTCCATGAAGAATAAGCCCCAAATTGGCGTATATTCATTCTGGGAACAACTTGGCAAATGAATACTTTCATTTCACTGAAGAGTCTAATGGATGCGTTGAAGCAATTTTCCTTGGTGAAGTATCGTCTTCTCGGTATTTAAAAGTAATTTCAGTGTAGGCAACAACGAAACCTCAAATTACGAGAAATTGCGCTTCGGAAGGCGTGAATAAATAAAGTCAGTGTGTAACCAGTAACCTGTTATTACCTGCAATGTCACCCTACCTGTATGGTGATCCTGACACCACAACATTTGACTACTTGTCTCCCGTTCCAATTACACAGCCTAATTTCTCTCTTTCCCCATCATAGCAGTGAACTTTTATGAAGTAAAATTAGAATGTCACTAATAGCAAAATAACATACAATTTAGTATTTTACAGGCACTGACTAGTATTACAGAATTTTCCGTAAGACAACAGGTAAAGCACATAGGGCTAGGACTATTATTACAGAATTTTCCGCAATACTAGTCCTGGACGAGCTGGCAATGGGTTAGTCTAAAGGAACAATCCGTTATAGTAGACAGTTCATACTTTACAACTAAAGGATCCTAAATGACAGTCGCGCTTGACGAAACACTAATATTCTACTGGAAAAAATTAACGCTCTCACACGCATATTTTCTCAGTATTTTATACATCACAAGAAACCATATGAGCTAGTATTTTAAAGATCAAAATACCTGATAGGTATTTATAGGTATTTATAGAGATAGATCAACAAAGATGAATCTTGTTACGAAGATCTAGTAAATTTAAGGCAGAAGTTTCACAAAAAAGCGAAAGATAAGGTTTACATCGATTCCATGTGAAAGATATACTGCAACAAAAATTAACCTTGCCAGATAAACTTTACATTAATCGAAGATAATTTCCAATTTTTGAATTTGCCTGGATAATCTTTCGTCTTATATTCGTGCAGAAATCGCCCGATTTCAAATGTCATACCGATCTGGCCCTGATCGGTAGAACTCTGTGGTCCATACCGGGGCCCGACCGGGCCAGACCGAGTTTCTATTGAAACGCCATCTCCATGCGCTCGCAGAACTAGTGCAGCTTGATGTTTTCTGATAGAGCAGTGAAATTTCTATACAATATTACTTATTATTAATTATTGAAAATGCATAAAGCGAGTAAGCCACGTACGTGTTCGGTGGCAAAAAATACCAGCCAGAATACCTCGAAAGCTGAACGAGAAAGATGAAAGTAAGTAATAACCCTCTGCGGGCTCATCGAAACCTAACCTAAAATAAGTTAATAATTAATCAAATTGTTACAGGTAAAAATAGTGTATTTTCCATTAGACGAGTTAAATATTATTATACGATAAAATTTATCATGTAATTTTCTTTTCAATTATTATTAAAGAACTCAAGGTTTTTCAGTTTAATATAGAGTTAGAATTATAAAATCTGTTCACTATTCATCTATTCATAATCAAGTAGTACAATCAAAATGCCAATTGTTCAGGGCTTTCAACAAGAGCTACTTACTCAATTGTGCATGCGTCGCATTCGGCATCTAATTGTTTGCTATTCACGCGAAATTTAAAATGCTAAAAAATGTTATTTTTCTTGTTCATTATAAAAAATTGCATTTCAACTTATAAAAATGTCCATTAGGTAGAAATTAATTAATCATAACCAACATTGATTAAATGCATATTCTCTAAATAACATTTAAAATAACCAGAAATATTTAATTTAAAAATTGCAATTTGTTTTTAATAGTTGTTTTGTTTACATTTCTTCTCAACAAATTAAAAAAAATAAAACGATCTAATAACTGATAGCTCAATTTCTTGTTGAAAATATTATCTACAACCACCTTCTCCAATTTTTCAAGAAGTAATGCAATTGACACAAAATTGAATTTGTTCACAGAAAAATGTTAATAAATCGTCAACTGTAGGTCATTTTCCGATGATTTTTGTTCTTTAACCCTTAGTAACCACACCTCAACTCAGCATACGCAGTAACTACATTAGTACGATTTGGGATTTGTAATCTTTGAAAGTCAATATCTCAGAAGTAGCTAATCCAAATTCAATTTTGGGGCAGAAATTTCCAAGGAATTCGATGAAAATAGTTTTGACTACAAACAGAACAAATTAAGCAATAAAAATACGTGAAATTCAAAACAAGATGTTTACGAAATAGTTTTTTTTTCAAAACATTGTCGTTTTGTTTTTATTAGACCGAAATTAATAATTTTGTTTGGGAATTAAAGTTGAAATGATACACTTCAATTAAAAGTATGTCTATAGCATGAAAGGAAATTAAAGATTTTTTATGAGAGGTTGAAAATAGGGTATATTTTAAGATGCAATAAATGAGTAATGCATCTGTTTTCAGGATTAAATTACTGTATTTTATAATAAAATGTATATAAAATGGAATTTGCGCCACACTATGATAAAAATTCATTATTTCAATCAAATGAGTTAATATATATGGTACATTCAATGCACAATCCGCATCTGTATTCATGACAGAGACGGCGCAAGCAATTGTTGCACATCATGCGCGTTCGCCCGGATCTTTCCGTTTCACAGAGTGTACATTTGGCACGATTTTCTTTGCGAATGATAGTGTACCTCTAACAACCGGTTTATCTACTCTTAAAACCTTATTAGCAATGAGTCGCCTGGTAGTTAGACGCAAAGTTTGCTGCTCTAAACGTCTACTATCATCGGAACAGAGACCCTCTTCCTCTTCGCTAGCGTCCTCTTCCACATCTAATGACTGCACTTCCTTTAAATTACGTAAATCATAACGTAAGTGCTGTCCTTCAGACATTCTGTGATAATAATGTAATACTTCGATTGTTTTACGGTTTATATACAAAAAATAGTATTTCATAATTTCTTCAAAAACAGCCTTAAGGTTGTATGCAAATCCCATCCCGTAGAAATAGTAGAGTTCCGTGGGGCGCCGTCAAGCCATACTACATTGAAAAATTTTCACGGACCCGCATGGTGAAGATTTCAGTGCGCTACTGGCATATAATTCGTAGGATGTGTGTATACCAGCAGCAGATTCGTAGATCGTGCAACGCCACAATTAAAACCTAACCATGGCTGATCCACTGTCATGTTCGTTTGAATAGCTTGGTACAGCAGATAAGGTGGAAAGAGGGAACAGTGTTGCTGCTATGTGATACTGTTATGTTTATGGTATCAGCTTGAAAGTGAATAAAATTTCAATGTTTTTCATTGAATTATCTATGAAACTACGCGGTGGGAAAACTTGATATATTTTTGAAATTTGTATTTTCAAGCAGCACTAATACCGACATTTTTTAATTGCTCTACCAGTGCGTTTCATTACTATAAATTAAAATGGGAAGAGTGCCTATGCACTGTTCATGAACTACATGTTAAAGTAGTCAAGTTTGACATTGATTATATCCGCATCGGTATAGTTAAAAACTTTGAAATTAATTTAGCATATAAATCATTATTTCATTTCAATACAGCTCTTTTTTCAAAAAACGCAACCGGAGATTGATTTTTTTACATATAACCTTAACGCAGCAAATATTCTACTATCGGCGAGAGAACTAAAGGCATCTGCCTTTGAAGCTTAACAACTCAGTCAAAAAAAATCCTAGTGCAACAAAAAAACAGAAGGATGTGTCAGTCTTATTTTTTGTGAAAATCTTGATATTTTTGGACTTTTTTTTAGAAAAAAAGTGACAGAAAGCAGGGGGGCCCTTTTTTGTTTTACTGCCGACCGCTGGTACCATTCTTCGACCCCTGATTCTGAATGAAAATAAATACAGAGCTGAAGATAATATAGTTGCACATTTTTGTACTTTTAAGCAACAATTTTGACTATTTTTCAAAGTTCTCAACTGCAACTTGTTCACAACAGTTTTCCTCATGCTCATGAATTCTTTCAAATTTTTCCCATTTCCCCTTGTATAAGAAATAATGCTCTAAACTGAACTGTTCTTAAATGTACCCGAAAATCCATACTTTTTGTTTACATTTTTCATTCTGCTAGGCACAAAATTTTTTTTACATAAATGTCTTTAAGCTTATTTACGTAGAACACTTTAAGCTTTTATATGACTGTTTTTTTGTTGCGCTAGAATTTTTTTTTGACTGAGTTGTTAAGCTTCAAAGGCAGATGCCTATAGTTTTCTCGCCGATAGTAGGGGACTAGCATATTTGTAGTAGTGGGGAGTGACCCTTGGTCTACGCAGGTAGAAAGTTACAGAAGTAATTACAGCAGTAAGAAATTTCACGAGGTGCGAATTCGCACTAGTGTGGTTATTAAGAGTTAAGTGACAACTGATTTTTTTTTTAAACATTCCAAAATGTCAAGTTGTAGGGAATCTTTTTGCGAAAAACTTTCTTTAATTTGCTAAAAGTTTTACAGACGAATTTTTTTTATAGACATTGAAATTGTTAAATAATATATTTTTGGTTATTTACCATTTTTTTCATATAAAAAAACCTTGCACTAGAAACCGATACAATCTACAATAATTTTACGTTTCTCATAAGTATAATTAAATTTTGTAGTCTGAAACCTCTTCTTTACATGCATGTAGTACTTTAATTTTAATATAAATTACTTGTATTAAATTTTCATTCCTAATATTCATGAATAGCTTTTAATGAGATTAATCGTGTACCGATCGGATTTCCCGATTGGGAGTCCCGACTTGCCCCCGATCTGGGCGTGTGCTTTATCCGCGATCTGGCCCCGACCAGGATTCCCGATCTGGCCTGGTCTGGCCCTGGTCGGCGCCAGATCGAAATTTCTTCACGGGTAATCGCTTTATTTTTATTCAAGATGTAGCGAGAATTACGACGCCAGCGCTATATATCGTCGTTTAACTTCAATTAATGGGAGAGAAATGGGAATTCCCATCTGTCAGATGCTTTTTGAGCTTTTTGCTAAATGATATTAAATGAGTTCTAATTGCATGTAAATTGCATGTTCTAATTGCATGTTCTAATTGCATGTGAACTGATACGTCGAGTCGTGTAAAATGTTATCATTAACCAGACATCTAATAGCGAAGTGCTTCCCACCACTTCTTAACATCCTTCCACCGTCTCACCTTATCAAGTAAAATCCTAAAATCTAAAACCACTATTCTCCTGCGAGCCTGCTTGCCTAATTGCCGTCTCAAGAGGGATAGTCAGAGAGATTTGGGTCCTTTTAAGAGTGATGCGACGACCTAAGCTCGCGACCACCTACTTACAGTTTTAAAGTGAATAGAATTATTTGCTTCACGAGAAGGCTCATTTATTTATAATTCATTATTGAATTCAAGGAAAATGTTGATTTTTTAAAAATTAAACTGTTCTCTTTTTTTAACCAAAACAGTTATTTCATTTAAAGAAGGCCACTGAGAGTACCCCCGAAACGCCTGGTAAAGCGGGATCACAGTGTACTATTATCTTTATAGGAACATGCACAGAAATATGACGCGTTCTATAGATACTTCAGAATAGTGCTATCTTATTTTTAGTAAATTTGTCAAGGCAAGGCGGGAGCGGGTACACCGGCATTACGGATGCGACCTGATGGCACCCGAATGTAGCCGTGAAGAGACATGAGGCCAAAGCGAGTTTGAGCTCGCCTAGGGCACGCGACTGTTGATCCTCGCGCTTTGCGCTCTTTTGCTAAACCTCCTTCGGCTTTAACGAACACATTCTTATCACGTATCTCGTGCTTCGCACTCGAGTTTATCTCAGAATTTTTATATGACGCGCATAAATGTATATTATTCTAATTCGTAACTTGCATTGGCATTAAAACAGACGAAATTTCATTGTCCCGTTTAAAAAATGCGCATTCTTTTAATAAAATTTTATTGTTCAACGTTTTATTGCAACTTTTGACGTTTTTCCATAAACTAAATTTGCTCATTTTTAATGTCTTCTTTACGATTTAAACTTTACACATACGGTATACTGAGTAGCCTTACCGTTTTTTGACTTCTAAATTA